>NC_046157.1:47002178-47242178 GCF_011064425.1 Rattus rattus | reverse complement strand
TGTCTGGAAAGAGCAGACGCTGACGGACAGGTGACATGAAACAGCCTTCTCAGCTATGTCCTCTGGGACTCGTATCCTCAGCCACTGACTTCTGAGGGTGCATTCGCTTCTGCGGTTATACCATCTCCCTATTGTTCCTCGGAAACAAAGAACAGAAACATAAGATCCTTCCATTACCTGGTACAGTGCTCCATTCGGACACAACAAAAGGGAGAGAGAAGCCTAGGCTCTTCGAACAATGAGGAATTCACTGACCCTGTGAAAGAAATGCCCACAGCTGCCTTTTTCTTTTCTTACCCCCTTTCTTTCAAAATATTCTAGCCAGAAAAGAATATTTAATTCAGGGATGGAAAAGCCATCCGGAGACGTACCTTATTTAAACAGATATGATATTTGCATCTGTATTCTGAAAAGAATTTGGTGAAAAGACTAGCCTTGCCCAGGGAAGCAGGGGGAACCATGAGAAAGCAAGAATGGTCTGGGAGAAGGACACAGGGACTTCCTCAGTTGGTACCTGCTTACACACTGGTGCAAGGTCCACTGTGACTTCACATCCGCTGTTTCCACACATCTGCAGGGTTATTGAAGATAAGCCCTTCAGTTTGGAACAGGCCCTGGCAAAGTCTTGCCTTTCAGGAGAACTGCCCTGAGAGCCCACCATTCAAACACCATCCATTTAGAAATTAGAAATGGGAGTCACTATTTGCAGATAGAACATGGTTCAAAGCAGCAACTTCTGAACTAGGACAGATCATGCAAAGCTTTTTATTCGCACAGATGGATTGATTATTATCATAATTAGAATAGTTAAGCTGTGTAGTTATATACTGTCCTAATCCAGAAGTTCCCAGAAGCAAGCTAGAACTGTGGTAGGGACTGCATAGCCCCAAGAGTCCTCTTTCTACCATCAGTTCCAGGAATGGTACCCTGTAGGGGTGAATCTAAGAACCACCAGGCTGGATGCTGAGAAGAGTCAAGAAGTCTGCCTCTTTCAGACCGAGCATTGTGAACTGGAAGATGATGGGTGTAAAGAACGCACTATCATTTTCCTGTCCATGGGGCGTGCACACAGATTCCATGACCACTGATGTTACAGAAAATGGTAGACTGGCAGGCACACTGGAAGGGCAAAGATTGGTAAGAAGGATGTGACTGTTTTCCCTTTCTGAAATGCCTGCTCCTGGAGGTGCTGCTGGTAAGGAAGCGTGGGTGTGTGTATGTGTGCACATGTGTACACATGTAGATAAGTCCCAAAGACTGATATCAGGTCTCTTCCATGATCACTCTCCAACTTACTTTTTAATATAGAGTCTCTCTCTAAATGTGGAGATGGCCAGTTTGGCTGGCCCGAGAATACTCAGTATTGTCCTGCCTTCACCCCCTCCAACACTGTTACAGGTGCAAGGTACCACACCTCAGTTGTTACATGGGCTCTTGGAATTTGCTAATGAAAAAAAAATAGCTCTTATCCT
This sequence comes from Rattus rattus, assembly GCF_011064425.1. Lineage (NCBI taxonomy): Eukaryota > Metazoa > Chordata > Mammalia > Rodentia > Muridae > Rattus > Rattus rattus. The sequence continues at coordinate 47,240,706 of NC_046157.1, read as the reverse complement.
AAAAGGGAGAAGCAGCCCATGTGGACAGCCACATCCATCACTGCTGGCTGCTACTTGAACATTCAGTGTGGGAGAAGGGGAGCAACTTGGAAAGTGAGGACTCTGGAGCAGTTGGAACCAGCCTCAAGCCTTGAAAACAGCCATATAACCTAGGCACTGAACTGGAGGTCCTTGGGGTGGGGTACATGAAAGCCTGTGTGACCATCGTGAGGCAAAGTGAGAGCAAACCCCAGGTCTCTGCCAGCAATCCACCAATCTCTATTGACCGAGAAATAGGATTTGAGAGTGCTGTTTTTAGTATATATGGGTGGTATGTTTAGTGTATGGGTGTGGCATACATGGTATATGTAGCATATATGTGATGTATATCCTGTACATGTGTAGTGTTTGACATGTGGCTTGTTTGTGTGTCATGCATGTGTGGTTTGCATGTGTAGTGTATATGTGTGAAGTGTATTATGTGTGTGTAGCATGTGTATATACATGTGTGTGGCATGTATGGTGTATCTGTGTGGTGTGTGTATTTACATGTGTGCATATACATGTGTGGCATGTGTGGTTTAGGTGTATAGCATGTATGATGTTATGTAGGTGGTAGGTATGGTATAAAGTGTGGGCATGTGAAGGTCTCACGTTTCTACATGTGGTATCTGTGCTTATAATGCAAATGTATTGACTATATGTATGAAGGTTGGCTGTGTCTGTGTGGGAGGTATCTGTGTGTGTTGCCTGTATATGGTGAGGGTGTGTGGGGGTGACACATTTGTGGTGTGTGTGTGTCTGTGTGTCAGTCAGTGTCAAGCTGGAATCTGTGGCCTGAATGCTCATAGGAGCTTACTTTGCTCAGGAGAATAGACAATGTTTGACAGCTCTGAGAAAAGCATACAGCCTGAGGTTCCCTCAGCAATGCAGTCAGAGTATGTGAATGAATCCAGTCTGGCAGGAGTGGAGGAGACCCTGTGTGAGCCCCAAATCCTCAGCGGTCTCATCTGTGAGCCCACAATAAAGACTGTGGGTTGGGACGGTGGGTTGTGGGCCAGGGTGCATCCGTACACCTACCCAAGAAGGAGAGTTCCACAGGCTCTCAGCCCTTAATGACTGTCTCCTGTGCCCTAAAATATTGATAGTCTAATGCTGCAAAATATTAATGCAGTAAAATACCTGACTCAGCCATAATCTCCTTTTCTTGTTCCCTGGAGATGCACGGATAGCAAAGTCCGGGTTCTTTATTTAAGTTTGTACACAGTTTTACACTTTGCAAAGCATCTTCCATACAAAATCATTTGTCAGTGACCTGCCCAGCCACTAGCCCTCCAAACTACCAACCATGCGTGCTTTTTAAAAATTTTGTTTTATTTTTCATTCCTAGTGTTGATCCTTCCTATGATGATTTCCTCTTCAGTTAAAATGAGGTCCACATGAGAATTAACTGACTCCATAAAGCCATAATGTTTGAACATGGTGTCTGTACACAGTAAATGACCAGTAAGTGGTAGCAACAAGATTTACTGCCTGGGAATGTCTTTGCTTTGTGTGCAATGCTTCATACTGAAGTTAGATAGTTAATCGATCTAGCTGATTAAAAACATGATCTCTGTGAACCTGAAAAGGTGTAATGGCTGACAAAAGGAGAGAAGGAAGAAAGGAAGGAAGGAAGGAGTGAAAGAAGAAGTAAGAGACAAAATGGAGAGAAGGGAGATGAGGAAGGAGGAAGAAAGCAAAGAGGGCCCGTGCTTGATAATTTTTTTCTCAACTTGACACAGGCTAGAGTCATTGGAGAGGAGAAAACATCAATAGAGAAAATGTCTTCTTAATACTGTGCTGTAGGCAAGCCCGTAGAACATTTTTTTAAAGTAGTGATTGATGAGGGAGGGTCCAGCCCATTGTGAGTGGAATCATCCCTGGGCTGGAGGTCCTTGGGTCTATAATAAAGCAGGCTGAGTAAGCCATGTGAAGCAAGTTAGTACACAGCACCCTCCATGGTCTTTGCATCAGCCTCCAGGTTCCGGACCTGAGTTTCTGTCCTGACTTCCTTTGATTTTCAACAGTGATATGGAAATGTAAGCCAAATAACAACACCCCCACCCGGAGTTGCTTTGGTCATGGTGTTTCATCACAGCAATAGTAACTCTGACTAGGACAAGTTGGAACCAGATAGTAGGGTACTGCTGTGACAGACCTGACCATGTTGTTGGGGGTGAGGATTGTGGAGGGACTTTGGAACTTTGGCAACAAACAAACAAACAAACAAACAAACAAACACAAGCCTTACCTAACGACCCAGCTATACCACTCCTGGGCATATACCCAAAAGATGCCCCAACTTATAACACGGACACATGCTCCACTATGTTCATAGCAGTCTTATTTATAATAGCCAGAAGCTGGAAAGAACCCAGATGTCCTTCAACAGAGGAATTGATACAGAAAATGTGGTACATTTACACAATGGAGTCTACTCAGCTATTAAAAACAATGAAATTCTTGGGCAGATCACAAAAGAACACACATAGTATGCACTTACTGATAAGTGGATATTAGTTCAAAAGCTCAGAATACCCAAAATACAATCCACAGACCACAAGAAGCTCAAGAAGAAGGAACACCAAAATGTGAATGCTTCAGCCCTTCTTAGAAGGGGAAACAAAATACTCAAGGGAGGAAATACAGAAAGAAAATTTGGAGCAGAGACTGAGGAAAGGCCATCCAGAGACTGCCCTGGGGATCCATCCCATATACAGACATCAAACCCAGACACTATTGCGGATGCCAAGAAGTGCATGCTGACAGGAGCCTGATACAGCTGTCTCCTGAGAGGCTCTGCCAGAGCCTGACAAATACAGAAGAGGATGCTCCCAGCCAACCTTTGACCTGATCACAGGGACCCCAATGGAGGAGATAGGGGAAGGACTGAAGGAACTGAAGGGGTTTGCAACCCATAGGAAGAATAACATATCAACCAACTAGACCCCCTAGAGCTCCCAGGGACTAAATCACCAACCAGAGTACACATAGAGGGACCCATGGCTCCAGCCGTATATGTAACAGAGGATGGCTTTGTTGGGCATCAAGGGGAGGAGAGGCCCTTGGCCCTGTCAAGGCTCAATGCCCCAGTGTAGGGAAATGCTAGGGCAGGGAGGTAGGAGTGGGTGGGTGAGTGGGGAAGTACCCTCATAGAAGCAGGGGGGATAGGGAATGGGATAGGGGGTTTCCAGAGGGGAAAGTGGGAAAGGGGACAACATTTGAAATGTAGATAAATAAAATATCCATTTTTCTAAAAAAGAAGTGTGTGTATGTGGTTACAGAATAAAAATATATATTCACTAAACCAAACAAACAAACAAGCAAACAAACAACACTGAGTGTTGAGAGCTCAAAGCTGATACATAGAAACTTAGAAGATAAGAATGTTGAGAACAGTTCAGATGATGGAGGCCAGGCTTGTGAAATCTTATAGGGAAGAAAAAAAACACTCTAATCGGGGTTCATTTGTTATTTTGAATTAAGATTCTGTGGCTCCAATTAACTGTGGCTGACAAATCAGCTGTGATTACCAGAGACCAGAACCACTAAAGTAAAACTTCTGCTTTGCAGAAACAATGGGTGCTGGTCAGCTAGGGCATCACTGAGGCGAAGTCTTCTGGGAAGTGTTTTCTCAGTCAGCACACAGGAACTGTGCCTCAAAAGCTGCCAAGGTTTAACTCCTGATGGTGTTGAACTTGGTAATGTAAGGGCCATGCAGGCAATACTGGTTTTGAAGGCTTCATGAGGTCAAAAGCTAAGTATTGGCCCCGTGAGGCCAGCAGGAACTATTGGAGAAAGTGTTGCCTCAGCAGCAGCTGAAGCTCCAACATTAAAAGGCTCTTGGAGAGAAGTTGAGGCTCGGACCATGAAGAGATCCGAGAAGATGCTATTGATAAAAGTATAGCCACAGAATATCTACCATTTTGGAGATGGAAGTATCATGGGATGGCCACCAAGAACAGCAGTAGCAGTGGAGCAGAGATTTCCCAAGCTCAACAGGCAAGTTGTGTGTGTGGCAGAGGGCAGCGTTTGAGAAGTGATGCCAGCTCCCTGGGGGAGGCCAGAAGATGGTGAGTGAATCCCAGATATTGAACACTGAATTATTTGCACTGTTATATTTTTGCTGTCTTCAGATTGTGACTGTGCCCTCATTCTTCTCTTTTGAAGTAAGGAAGTATCTAGTCAATTTTCTTTTCTTTTTTTTTTTTTTATAAAAGCCCACAGATAGAGGGACTTTGAATTTTTAAAAAGAGATTTTAAATTTTAAGAGACCAAACTTTTAAAGTGCTTGCATTGGTAAAGCTAGTGGGACTTTTAAATTTGTAATACATTTTATATTTGTGGTATTTATTAATCTGAGACCTAAGGAATAAACCTCAAAGAAAAGACCCACCTGATTATTCTGGAAAACAATTGAAGGCTCAAGTCCCGAGGAACAAGACCTGAAGGGAGAGGAGGGAGAACAGAGGGCTCTTCCAAGCCACAGAAGGTCTCCGTAAGCATGTTTCATGGGAACTATTACAGGATTTTGAACAGAGGATGGCAAGGTATAGCATGTTTGTCAGGTCCCTGTGACAACTAGTTCTAGTTTTATTTCTTTTGCTGTGATAAAACACCCTGACAGAAAGCAACTTGAGGGTGTTACTTTAGGTAATAAATAATTCATCATAGCAGGGAGGTCAAGGTGACAAGAACTATTAACAACTGGTCACATACAGTCACATTCAATAACAGAGAAGTGAATGCACGCATGAATGCTTGCTTGCTTGTACTCAGCTCAACTTCATTCATTCTACACAGTTCAGGACCCCACGAGGAAATGGTGCGGTAATGAAGTCTCCCATGGATATACTCACAATATAGACAATCCCTCATTGGGGATTCCCAGACACTTCTAGGTTGTGTCAAGTTGACAATTAAGCTAACTATGGTACCAAAGAAGATGGGGGTGGTATTGGCTAAGGTGAGGAAGACTATGGAGGCAGAGACCCCACTTTGGTCGTGTTGATTTGAGATGTAGAAATCCCAGTTATCAAGAGGTAAAGGGTAGAAGAGTGTTGAGTGTTCAAAAATCTGAGCCAGCACTCAAATCTGAGGGAATAGTTTACTATGTGATTCTGTAACAGCTGAACTCCCTAGAGAGTGACTGTTACTCCCTAGAGAGTGACTGTTACCCCCTAGAGAGTGAAAAGAGCCTGCCACTTGAATCTTAAGTGTTTTTGTGTGTTGAGGGCTTGGTCCTCATGCTGCACCACTGGAACATCAGGTGGGACCTTCAGAGACTACAGACTGGTAGGTCTTTAGGTCCTTGGGAATGTGTTGGAAAAAGGAACTGTGGAACCTCAACCCGTTGCTCTTCTTTGTGTTCCCTAGTCATGGCTGAGTGGTTTGTCTCCTCCACACTCCCAAAGTGATGTTTTACTTCAGCCCTAATGCAATAAGGCCAAGCAACCACAGGCTGAAGCCTACAAAGAAATGAGCTCAAATGAACCTTTTCTTCTTGAAAGTCAATTGTCTTAGTGACAGAAAGCTGATAATGATCCAGAAAAGAACCCTAATATCCCAAGTATAAGAAGCTTAAAGAAAAAGAGGAAACAACAGGTTTGTGTGAGAGAGAGACAGACAGACAGAGAGAGAGACAGAGAGAGAGAGAGAGAGAGAGAGAGAGAGAGAGAGAGAGACAGAGACAGAGACAGAGAGAACTGAGGAAAATGAAAACCCAGATAGAGAGGGCAGGGGTGAGGTACAGTGGTCCTTCCCAACATTTATGATTGCTAATGACTCTGGGCAAATGAGGGCTAGAATTCACCAACTTTGTGCTATGATTAAGATCAAATATTTTCATGCCCTAGATTGTGTTTTGGATGATTCAGGCCCAAATCATGCCCAGAGTTTAGACTCCACGTCTATCAAGCTCAGTGTCTACTGTTGATACACAGATCCAAAAAAACAAGCTTACATATTCAAGATCAAAACACCAACTCAAGATCCACAAATAGAATTTAAAAATATAAAATCCGAGTAGCTGTGATATTCCCAACAAGATATAAAGCAAGTTTGTGACCAGAGCACTATGATCATGAGGACTAAGCCACTAACCTCTCAGAGGCAATAAGACAAGCCTTCACTCATGTCTCGGTGAATACTGTGTTCTCCAACCTTAGGAAGAGTGGATACATGAACATGGAAACCGTGTTCTTCAGTCTTAGGGAGAGTGAATACATGAACATGGAAACCGTGTGTTCTTCAGCTTTAGGGAGAGTGAATACATGAATGTGGAAACCATTTTCTCCCACCTTAGGAAGAATGGATGCAGAACACAATTTTCATTCAACAGCAAATGACTTTGACAAAACAACAACAAATATCTAGAAACAACAATAAAGCAAAAATCCAAGGAACCATGTGGCAGTGTATCTTCTGGTTACACTGAGATTCTGAGATTCATTTTCCTAGTTTGTAAATGCATTTTTAAAAGTTATAGTTTTTCTTTATCCCTGTTAGTTCCCAAATGAATAAGACAGAGCCTATAAGATTTATTTGATGAGCTTTACAGCACAATAACTGGGTAGTCAATGATCTATTCTAATCCCCGAGATACTTGCATTTTAGTATTGGTCTGGCTCTCTGGAATTCAAGTGTGTTTTTCCATGTCTCTTCCAGTTCCCTTCCTTATGTCGAATCTTCTCTCCTATTCCTCCACCCCCTTCCCTGGCTAGTGGAAGTCTGGCCCTATTCTCTTTTTTTCCCCAGCCATTAGCTAATCAGATTTTATTAACAAGTCAGAGAATAAATGGGGAGCAATGTTTATACAAACTTGAGACAAGAGACACTTAAAAAAAACATTATAATGCCATGTCTAGATTATAACAGGATATTGGGGAGGGGGTAGAAAAATCATCATTTGAATAATACAAGGATAATCTTTATACAGTGCACAAAATATCTACACTGGTTGTTAGATACAATGGCCCTGCCAGGAGGATTAAAATCTTTGGTCTCCAAAGTTTCACTTTAAAATGTGGAGAAAAACACCCATTGCTTACACCTGTCTTGAGAACTGAGCAAGATACCCAGCATGGGTGGCTCATCAGCTTTATAACTACCTGGCTCCCCTTCCCAACAAGAATTCTAGTGCTGTCTTTGCTGGAAGCTTCCAATACAAGATTCACTACACCAGTTCCAGTGTCCAGAAATACCCAGAATGGGGTCAGCCCCTCCCAGCTTTCCTGAGTGTCACTGAGACTAGAACAATGGGCTCCAAGTCTGTGGATAAACACCTTCAGGCCTTATTCTATCTCTATCATGTTAGGATTGAGGTTCTTTACAGGATCTCAAATGGCCAAGAGCAGAAGTGCTAGCTTGTAATTCTAATTCTATGTTTACAACTCAAAAAGAAAACCCTTGCTACTGCACAGTGAATGCATCTCCATCCAGTTCACCTCTCCCAAGAGGAACATTTAGTGAGGTCACTATTACTGGTTAATACGAAATACAACTTTCACCTCAAAGAGAATAAGAGAGAGTTTAGTATGAGTCAAGTACAGCCATGTCTCAAGAATACAGATTCAAGGAAAGACCTTCCTCTGTGTCTATGAACTTTGATGGTCACAGAGCAAAAGGAAGTCAGAAGTTGATGCATTTATCAAATGTGAGAAGGTGGTGGTGCTCAAAGAGGCAGTTGTGGCAAAGCAAGGAAGTCTGCATGGTATCCCTTGTTGCTACCTGACAGCATTCCTAGATTTGGGGTTCGTGAAACAGTTTCCAAAGCTTTTGCCTGATAGTCAAAGGGATGTTAGTTAGTTCAGACACAAAAGTGTGATAAATAGTCATAAATCAAGGAGATTAAAGGTAGCTAATGGCAGTTTTATCTCTTGCTACCTCCTCTCCTCTTCCCTCTTTTTGCTGTGATAGGCCAATCCTTCTATAGACCCTTCATCACAGACAGAAACTTCAGTTCACATTTTGTTGGTTACTTTTTGGGGTGCTTGGGCACGAGCCCGCATCCATCTGAGGAGAAGGGTCTTCTCAGTGTCTCTGGAAGAAAAGCAGACAAACATTCTGTCCAGACCAACCTGACCACCTACTCAGGAGTGGCTCACATCTGAAGGCTCTTGGAATCTTCTCTCTACTGGGAGAAGAGCTTCTGATCAGTTTACTAACAAGAGCTTGAAATCACTAAGAATAACAAAGTTATTAATTTAAGCAATACCTTTTGGCTTGTAATTAAAGCATGGGAGTTTTATGTGAGGTGATTGACATGTTTGTATCACTTGGTGACGCAGGAAGTAGTCCTTCCCTCCCATTCTAGCAGAGGAAGCTAAGCTGTGAGGAGGTGTTATATTCTATGGGAGAGCACACAGCAAGGGTATCAGGATCCAGTTCTTACTGTGTGGCATGCAGAGTCCCTCACAGCTAAACTCTCGTTACAATCACTACCCTTACCCAGGCAGGACAATGGGAGGTAGCTCTAATTCTTCATTTTTGTCCCCTCTTGTTCATCCACAGTGCCTACTAAAAGACCTACTTGAAGCAATCTGGGATATTCTTTCTGTTATTTTGAGGTATTTGTTTTTGTAGCAAATGTACTTCCCTCTATTCTTGCCCACAGGAGAGAGAGTTCAGCTGTGCAAAATTCCAGGTTGCCTCCTCTTTAGTTTAGATCTCCCGACCCCTGACGTATAGTCTTCCGAAAAGATGTCCAGACCAACTGAAATGCAAGCATTCGTGTGAGTGCAGCAACATCTCTTTTTCATTTTACAGGAGGTTCTGGGGTTAGATTCCAGGACTTTGTGTGTACAGGCAAGGTGTCTACCACGACCTACACCTCAGACCTTGTCTTTGGAATTCTTATGTGTCCTTTCTGAAAATTTCCTGGCATTTGGTGGAACTTAATTATGTGTCTTAACCCCAAAGTAATCTTGCCTGGTTGATCCTAACTAACACTGTCTCTATGTTCTCTCCATTGCGTCCTGCAACAGGAAAGGACATTCTCTCAGACCTTCTTTGTCCTAAGTACACTCTTCCATCATTTCTATCTCTTTGCCTTTTTGGCCCTGGGCTACAATAATTTCCTGAATTGAATTACACAGAACCACTAATCCATCACCACAGATTTTACCTCCATCCTTCCTGTCCTTTATAGCCTCACTGGGTTTGTCTTTTTTTGCTCAGAAATTGTGTTATCATTGTTTTTATTTTTAATCTCCAATGATTCTTTTGAGCTTCAATTGCTCACTTTATTTTAACAATACAAGTTCTCATTTCCTTGACACAATCTTACAAAATTTCCCTCAGGGAAACATATGGAATTGTGAGTGAGGTTCTCCGCCACCCTCTCAGCCCACGGTCTTCCTGCAGCCAGTTTTCCTGGTGTGTCTTGTGTTTTCACATTGTCTACACATGTGGGTAATTGGAAGCTGATATTGATAGACACTGGCAGTTAGTGTGGGCGTCTGTTGCCTGCTCAGTGGTCTTTGGGAAAGAATAGGGAGTGGATTGGAGGGCAGGAACAGCCCTCATACTGTCCCTGAGGTGTAGTGAAAATGCACAGCTGTGAATCAACTCAAGGGTTTCTGGTTGCCCCTAGGACTCATGTGTGACACTGGGCACATGAGCTTACAGAAGTAGGGTGGACTATGTTTCTGAGGCATCCCGCTGTGGGAATGACTGAGTAGCTACCGGTTCACCCACCCAGCCTTGAGTCTCTTGTTGCTGCTGGGATCTAAAGGCCATGTTGATTCAGCCAAGGAAACAGGCAGAGTAGGGCTAAGCACACTCAGGTTCTCACTGCTGCCTAAGGCCTCCTGTCATCTTCACCACCACCCCAACATGATCATCAACCCACTCAAAAGAGTTCCAAAGTCCAAGCTGTCTCCACTTAAGTACTTCTGTAGGAGCCAGAAGGAGTGTGTCTTTGGGATTCCACAGGAAAAGGAAGTGACTGAGACCTTTAGACAATGAGCTAAATAATTCAGTCCACAAAAGAAGCTGCCCTGCTCAGCCAGTCTGCCGATGACCACCCACCAAGGACCCCATCACTAAGGCATCTTCCTTCTTACTTAAGTCAGTGTTCAGAGTCAGTGATGACAGGGCTTTCCGAAGAGCCTGACTTGTGGAGGATTCCACTCTCTCACCAGTGAGATCATCATCAAGTGATTCTCTGCCTGTAGAAGGGGTGCAAACTGCTGTCAGGGTGATGGTGAGGGTGAGAACATTCAGATCAATCCTGGAAAGGAGGTAGGAGGAAGAAAAACAACCAGGAGAGGTGCCCACAGCTTACGCACATGCATTCCAGTGGCCTTAAGCCTGAGGTAACCTTTTTAAGGCAGGGTAGTATTTATTTGTTGAGTGACTACCCCATGACCTTACTTCACCAAATCAAAAGAAGAAAAAAGGAAGAAAAAAAAAAAAGAATCTCAGTGACGATAGCAGCACACCTCTCCAGATTAATTTGCCCAAGGGGGCTGAGCTTATGCCTGCCCTATAATATCAATGCATTCTGAAAGTGTATATTCATTTTGTTAATAGAAATATATCTTAAATGCATGGGGAGGCTAGGTTAAACCTTTAATTCCCTGTATCTGCAAATGCGCCTTTGTGTGTGTGTGTGAATAGTGTGAGTATATGTATGTGAATGGTGTATGTATGTGGTGTGTGTGGGGTATAGTGCATGTATATATGTATGTATGTATGTATGTATGTATGTATGTATGTATGTATGTATGATGTGTATGTGAATAATGTATGTACATGTGTATGTAAGTATGTGGTATGGTATATATATATAAAAATATATATGTGTGTGTGTGCATGTGTGTGTGTGTTGTGTATGTGTGTGTGTGAATGGTGTATGTATGTGCTGCATGTGTGTAAGTATGTAGTATAGTGTGTATATGTGAATGTTGTATGTATGTATGTGTGTATACTTGGCATATATTAGTGTGTGGTGTATGTGTATGAATGGTATACATATGTATGTGTATATGTATGTGGTGTGGCATATGTATATATGTATGTATGTGTATGTGATTTCTGTATATGTGTGTGGTATGGTGTGTGTATATGGGTGTGTGTAAGTATGTGGTGTGGCTATATGTATATATGTGTGTGGTGTGGTGTAGTGTGTGAATGTGTGTGTATGTGTGGTGTGTGTGTATGTATATGTATGCGGTGTGTATGTATATGTATGTATGTGTTGTGGTGTATGGTGTAGTGTATGTATATGTATGCGGTGTGGTGTGTGTATGTGTGTGCATGTGTGGTGTGTTTGTTTGTGTGTGGTATGGTGTGTGTATGTGTATGTATGTGTGTATATGTGTATATATATGCATGTGTATATTTATGTGTGTGGGTTTGCATGTGTCTGTATGATTGTGTGTGTATGTGTGTGTTTATGCAAATGTGTGTCTGCATGCATGTGTGTTATGCATGTGTGTATGTATGTATATGTGTATGTGTGTATATGTGTGTGTTTATGCATGTGTTGTGGTGTATGGTGTAATGTATGTATATGTATGTGGTGTGGTGTGTGTATGTGTGTGTATGTGGTTTGGAGTGTGTGCGTACATGTGAGTCTGAGGTATGTGCACTCATGTACACATATGTGGAGGTCCAAGCAAGATAGCAAGAGTCTTTATCCATCTCTCTGTATTGCTTATTGCCAGGTCTCTTGCTGAACTTGAAGCTCATCTTTTCTTGGCCAGACAAGTTGATCAGCAAGCTCTCAGAATCTGCCTGTCTCTACCCCCTTCCCCCAGAGATAGGGTTACAGGCACACCCAGTAATACCTGGCTGTCTTAGTTTGCTTTCTGTTTCTGACAAACACTGTGATAATTAAAAGCAATTTGAAGAGGGAATAGTTATTTCATCCTACTCTTCCACATAACAGTCCATCACTGAGGGAATTCAGGGCAGGAACTGAGGCAGACAGCATGGAGGAACAGTGCTTACTGGCTTGTTCCCTATGAGTTGCTTAACTACCTTTCTTAGATAACCCAAGACTCCTCCTGCCTAGGGATGGTATGACCCACACTGGCTGTGCCTTCCTACATCAATAATCAATGAAGACAATTACTCACAGAGAGCCACAGGCCAATCTGATCTGGGTAATTCCTCAGTTGAGGTTCCCTCTTGCCAAGTCACTTAGGTTGTATCAAGATGGTACACATCGGCCTTCCTTAAAACACGAGTGCTGAGGATTTGAACTCAGGTCTTCATGCTGGCAGGGAAATCCCTCTTACCTGAGCCACCTCCCTGGCTCTCAGCCTTAGTGTTTGGATGCAGAGTATGGTCTCTCACTAAGGTAGACCCCTTCCCAGCATTTGCTTATCACGGCCTCCTGGTGTTGCAGGTCTGTGCTACCATGGCCAGAATTTTACCTGGGTACTAGAGATCTGAACCCAGATACTCAAATTTGCACAGCAAGCATTTTGTCCTCTGAGTCATCTCCTCAGATCCATCATAAGCAGATAGCAGGTTTAGGAAGAGAACATGTGCGTTAGAAGCCACCTTCCCCGAGTTCGGATTCAACTGGTCATTACTCAGTGTGATCTCAGTCACCAACCCTGTACCTCAGTGTCCTCCTGTGACACGTAACTGCATGCCGTGTCTCCCATGATTTGAGGAAGAAAGAAGGCATGGTTGGTGGCACCACTCTGACAGTGACCACGACCAGCAAAGTGTAAGCAGAAGGAATCTAGTCAGGTATCTGTAGACCACATGTGTCAATGATTATCCTTGGTGCTGCAAAAAATTACTGACCTAAGCAACTCAAGTGGGGTATATTTCAGTTAGAGCTGACACACTTCTTCATTGTGGGGAAGACACCACAGCAGGTGGGGTAGTCATGGTGGCAGGCACAGGAGCACGCTGGTCATATTACAACTGCAGTCAGGAAGTGAAGAATGAAGAGAAAAATGGGACTGAGCTTAAGCTCAAGGCCCATCCACAAGTCTTACCTCCTACCCCAAGGCTCTGTCCTCTACAGGGACCTTCTTCCTCAACATGCCACCGGCTGGGGCCAAGTGCTTCATCATGTAATCTGGGGAGCCATTTCACATTGTAAACACCTTAGGGGGCATTCCTAGGCAGGAAGTCCTGCCCAGCCAGCTGCCTGCTATGTTAGAGGACTCAGGCTCCTGAACCCCATGTGCTCGCTCTGTCTTCTGGGTCCACGGCCGTCTTGTCCTCCTGGTCCAGACTAGTGGACACAGGCTGCTCTCAATGCAGTCACTTTCTCACTGGTCCTCCTCTCTCCAGACTCACCACACCCCAGTCCCCTCCACCACAACAAGCCAGGCCGGGGTCTGGCAAACAGACTGCTCCAGCACACTCTGCTGGGAGGTGCTTCTGGGAGTTACTCTCCTACATGGGTCCAGCTCTAGTGAGTGACAGACAGGTGTACTGAACTAGTAAGGATGGCTTCCTTCTCTGGGGCCTCCAGCACCTCTCTCCTGCTATGTACTCACCATGCAGGTAGAGTTCTGGAACTTTCTCTGTATGGACCATTCTGTGACCTTCAGAAAGGTCATGAGAGCTCTATCCTGGGATGAAGAGTGCAGGCTCTGAAAACTGGACCCCGGGCTCTGAATACCATTCTCTATGCTCCCCAAATAGTAACGCCATTCCTCAGTTTCTTTAAGATGAAAACAGTGAAGGGTAGACTGACAGGGATATGGCTAGGGTGATACAGTACACTTCGGACCTTGCTTAAGATGCTACCAACAGACCCAGTATGGGAAAACAAACCCTGTTTACCATCTCATTGTGTAAATGCCCATTTGTGCTGAATAAGACTCTTTCACACACCTATTATAGCTGAAATTATTAGTAATACCATATTATATTCCTACTAGTGTTTACATTTCCACTTCATAATTAACTTCCATTTTGTTCCCATGCGGGTTTAAATAAGGTCCGCACGTTGCAATTGATTGGCAGTAGCATAAGGACCTTTAAATTGTCATGAGGGTGGATGAGTGGACAGTAAACACTCAAGGCTTTCTGGGCCATATAGTCTCTGCTACAAGCCCTTAAGCAAACGAGTATGGGTGTGTGTCCATAAAACTTTATTTATGGACACGGGGAACTGGCCAGATTCAGGTCCCAGGAAGACATCTGTCAACTCGTGGCAAATTGACTTGGTCACACAAAGGCTTTCTTCTTTGTGTAAGAGCAAACCATGTGTAGTATTGTATATGTTCACATTTGCCTCCCCTCTCTTTCTCTTTCTCTCTCTCTATTTACATATATATAGATATATATGTATTATATACACACATATGTATATATGTGTGTATGTATATATATGTGCATATACATATATGCATATATACATACATGTATATATATCTATATATATGTATGTATTCACAAGAGCTAGTCTAGTTTCATTTTTGTTGCTATGATAAACTATCCTGACAAAAAGCAACGTAAGGGTTAAGGGTGTGCTCTACTCTCACAAAGGACTTCATTTCAGTTCTCAACACACAGGTTCCCAACTCTAGATTCAGGTCCAACGCCCTCTTCTGGTCTCTTCAAGTACTTAACTCACATGTACACATACACACCCTACATACATATACACATATTTTTAAATGATAAAAAAGTTTTTGAAGGAAACTTAGAAGAAAAGAATTTATTTCAGTGCACAATTGCAGGTGAAAGTTCAGGGAAGTCAGAGCAAGAACTTGAAACAGCTAGGTTTTACATCATATTCACAGTCAGAAACAGAAAGAAGGAAACACAGGAATGCCCACTTGTTCTCAACCCTCTGCCTAGGGGACATTGCCACCAACAGTTGCCTGTGTTTTCCTACATCAATTCAGACAAACTCTATAGACACTGAGGAGGTCAACACAGTGTAGACAACTTCTCACTGAAACTCTCTTCACAGATGATTCTAGGCCACAGCCTATTGACAAAGTTACCCATCACAGGGTAAAAAAATGGCAATATTCTAATTATATAATTTCATATTCACATATTATGGGCAATGTATGTCAATAATGAGAAACATGCCCTTTTGTAGGATTATAGCTGGTGCCCATTGTAGGGTTATTGTAGTCCTGCTAGAGGGCTGGGGCCACTCAGGGAGGCAGGATGCCGGAAGTTGAACACGCTTACCCCACGCAGCCGGGTGGGTGTCCTGCTGTGAGGAGCCCTGGGACACCGCTCCGGGGATGGGGAGCGCAGTCTGGGAGCAGGACACAGCTGGAGCTGGCTTGGGAGTCCCGGGGCCTGCAAGGAGGCTGGGGCTGTCAGGTTCTCAGGCTCTTGGGCCTCCAGGAGCCGCTGTGATGCTATGGAAGAGCTGAGAATGGAGTGGGGGCTCATAGGGCTGGTCACCGGGGTTTCAAACCTCCTCAACCCAGAACCAGGGTGCCTTTCATAGCCACACACTCTTCACCAATATTTTTCTTTAGAAGGAGACATAGCTTGTACAGGAATCAAGAAAACAAATGCTTGATCCTTGTCCTTTCTCTGCCAGCTTTTAAATGTAATGAGTTGGGTTCCTTAGCATTCTCCAACGCTAATCAATGTACCTTTAAAAAGAACATTCCAAGCAAACAGATTTTTAACATAATTGAAGTGTTTGGAGCTACTGCAGTCACTGTTACGCGTGACATTTAAATGTCCCAGCTTCACCCTGCATGTGATAGGACCTCAGAACTCTTTGATAGCAGCCCTGCCTTCGTGTTCTAGGTTCCCTCACTCACTCTGTGGAGTCAGCCTTTTCTCTCTAGTTTCTTTTGGAGGAAGTATTTAAAAAGCAAGCAAGCAAACAAACAAACACCAAAAACCACAAAAGACAAAAAACAAAAAAGCTAATCTGAGTAGCAGCAGGAATCCTCAGTTCCTGGAACTTTTTCAGTAGACAGCAAAGAAGAGACAACCCCAGCAGAGTTCTGAACCCAAGGGGAGGATGCGCAGGATAGGTATGTGTAGAAGAGGAAAGAAGGCTTCGGCCCACAGATGCAGTTCACACACACTCTGGCACTGAGACAACTCAGGTCGTTTTTACACATCTATTTTTTTTTCCACAGCTGAAGATGGTTTAAGTGCATTTTCTCATGTACAATCACTTTTACGAACTATGTTTAATAATAATGTGCACAGGGTACTTTTTCCCCTCCCTCCTACTCAATCCCCGTGGTTTCCTGCTAACCCACGAACTGTATAAGAAAGATAAAACATGGCTTCAGCAAGCAGTTAATACCTAACCTAGTACATCAGTACATAACCAGGAGACCGTGGTTGGCAGCAGTTGTTATAACAGTCCAGAGAGGTGATAGATTACATACCCAGGAAATTATGGTTTGATTATTGGCCTCTAGCATGTCCCCATATTCTGATCAGGAGATCTAATTCCTTTAACGCCCAGGGCTCTCAACAGATTAGCAACCTGAGTCAGTTCCTCATTCTTGCTTGTCTCATCTCTGAATGTTCCCATCAGGTCTTGGAACCAATGATCCAGCAAGACTCTGCTAACCTTTTGTTAATCAACTAACTTGTTTGGAACAGGTTGATGGGCAAACTGTTGTTAGAACTAAGTTTTCATTGGAAAAGATCATGTGGGTGTTAGCTGATTGCCCAGACCTGGGCCTTGTGTTGACTTAACCACATCACCATCGTTAACAAACAGAGGAGTGGTGATCTATATCATTCCCATAATCCTCAGGGACAAACAAGAATAAATCATAGCCCAAGGTTTCCTTTTCTGGTTCTGGGGAAATGTCTGTCACAGACGGAGTGAACGTAAAGACTTCCAATAGCAATGCAAGGCAAAAGTGAGCCAAGCATTCCCTTAGGAAAGGACAGGAGATTCTGTGTGAATATCTATCTCCACAAACCTTTGCAACCTGGGCCTAACACCTCAGGTCTTAAGGAGAGAAGCCTGCATTACACTCATGTACCTTTCCCAGCAGAGATTTGGTCATCTCCATTTTAGTTTTACTTTTTCAGAATAGAAGGCCCTGGGACTATACACTGGAATTTGGAACCAATCCAAGACTTCAGCTGACATTTGCATCTCATTTCTTCCAGGTTTAAATCTTCCTTTCAACCACTTTCTTTGTTTTTGTTTTGTTGTTTATTTTGTTTTGTTTTAATTCTAACAGTGCTGGATACCCTCCCCAGGCCACCTGAATGGGATTGTCTGGTGAAGAGCTGAAGGCAACTTCCCTGGGTGATTCTAATAAAGTCACGAGGAAGGGCACAGTCACCAGTGTGGGTGGGGTGCTGCCCAGGACTGTCGTGTGAGAATCCAGGCTGAGAGCTATCTAGGGAAGCCCACAGGTTTTCAGTAGGTGGACATTGTAAGATGAAGACTGAGCGAAGGAAGGCAAAGTTGATAAGACAGAGGTATAAGGTCAGGGGAGAAGCTCATTTGGTAAAGAGTTTACCTTGCAAGCAAGAAGACCTGAGTTTCACCCCCCACCACCCACTTAAAAAGCCAGCCTACACTTATAATCTGTCACTGGGGAGATAGAGACAGGAGGATCCTTGGGCCTTACTGACCTGCCCAATCTAACCTGATCATCAAGTTCTATGTTTATTGAGAAAACTCTTTTTCAAAAAAATGTGAGGTGGAGAGAAATTAAGGAAGGTGCCCAGCACTGACCTCTGCTCTTTTCACACAAGCAGACATACGTGAATATGTCCACATGCACTCAAAAACACGCCCAAAGAACTGTGGCTGGAAAATTAGGAGACAGGGTAATGTGGGACCGTGAAAGGCACCCTGGTTCCCGGTTGAGGAGGTTTGAAACCCGGAGACCCCGAGGGATGGTAGGCATTTCACCTGACTCTCAGGAAACCAGGCTGGTCACTAGCTACGTGGATTTGTGGCCATCAATCACATAAGGGTAAGGCCCCAAGCCCCTCCACAGGTAGAGGACGAGACCAAGACAGAATTCCATTATAATGAGGTACCTAAAGGCCTGGAGGCTTGGCCAATGAAACGTCCCTTTCCAGACACTCCTCCCTGCAAAAGGTATTTTAATCTCAGGCCCACTCTGAGAAGTGGGGTTCGGTTTTACTCATTCACTTTATGCCATGACAATAAATGTCTTAAAACCATGGACTGCCTCTTTTTATCGGGATCTACTGTGGGAAGCCACAGAGAAGGGCTTCGCCTACAGAACTGCTATCTAATCCCCGAAGAAAACCTACCTGCGCTCCCAGAGGCATTCCCCGCTAAGCTCAAGCCTAACTTGTCCAACCAAGGACTACTCCCTGTTGGACCAGCTGGAGTTCCCCCTCCTTTCTCCCTGGTCCTGGGCTAGACCCAGCCTGTGGGCCCCGACTCCATTCTCAGCTCTTCCGTGGCATCCCAGTGGCACCTGGATGCCCAAGAACCTGAGAACCAGACAGCCCCAGCCTCTTTGCAGGTCCAGAGACCCTCGAGCCAGCTGTGTTTCCGCACCTCAGACCATGCTTCCCCACCCCCGGAGCAGTGTCCTGAGGCTGCCCCAGCCATATGATAGAGTGGACGAGGGACCACTATCCTATAGGGTAAGAGTAAGAAAGTCTTCAGTGAGTGGAGGATTTAGGACTTCCAGGAGCTCTGGGACATGTAAGAGGCAGACAGACTGAATACAGACATAATTGGGAGGATCTGGATGTCTTTTATTAATCAAGATAGTAAAAGAAATTTTACATGTGTAATATTACTTCTTGCAGTAAACTCTCACCGCAGTGATGCAATCTTCATTAAAATGTTGAATTGGGGCCAGAGAGACAGTGCCATGGTTAAAATGCTTGCCGAGCAAGGGCAAAAGAGTGGGTGAGTATGGCAGTCTGCCTGCAATTCTGGCCTTTCAAGGTAGAGACAGGGCATTCCCAGAGCATGCTGGTTAGCTAGACTAAATCATATGGTCGAACTCTGAGCTTGATAGAGAGAGCCTGCCTCAATGAACGAAGTAGATAGTAATCAATAGAGGATAGTTCCCAACATCAACCTGGGACCTGCACATGTATGTGCACAGGGTCCAAACATGAAGATATGCATACACATCAAACTACACACACGCACACACACATGCACACACACACACAGACACACACACACACACACTCGGGGGGGGCATTGGTCACTGTGATATATTTGTTATTTTATTTTGTGTTTATATCATTGGGTATGTGCCCCCTCACATGTACTTGTGGAGGCCAGAGGTCAACCTTGGGTAATGGTCCCCGGGAGTTATTTTAGTTACTATTTTATTGCTGTAAAAAGACACTATGATCAAGGGAACTTTTAAGATAAAGCATTAACTTAGGGGCTTGCCTACACTTTCAGAGGGGTTAGTTCACCATTCTCATTACATGTGTGGTGGCAGGCACTGTAGGGCTTAGAAGCAATGGCTGAGAGTTTACATCTGATCCTAAGGCAGCAGGCAAAGGGGGGCGGGGGGGTCTACAGTGGGCTTTTGAAACCTCAGAGCCAGTGAGACACCTCATCCAACAGGACCACACCTCCTAATCCTAACGAACACCTCCAACAACTTGGAAACAAGCATGTGAACGTATGGGGCCCAATCTCACTCAAACCACTCTAGGAGCCCTCCATTTTGTATCATTTGAGGCAGGTCTCTCACTGGGACCTGGAACTTGCCAATTAAACTCGACTGGCTGGCTAGTGAGCCCCAGGGACTGCTTCTCTCTGCCTTCCCAGTTGCTGGAATTACAGGAAAGTGTTGCCATGCCTGGATTTATAAGCGGGTGCTTGGGATTAAACTCAGGTTCTCGTGTTTGCAGAGTAAGCACTTTACCAATTGGACCCAGGTGTGTTTTTATTTTAATTGTTAATGTCTCTCATTTCGGATTCACGGTTTATTAAACACAGATCGACATACCGAGGCCCTCAGCCGTTTGTAAGAGTGAAACTGGGTCCTGGAACCAGAAGCTGGAGAAGTTGTGGTGTGAGAAGAGCTCTGAGTGAGCAGAGCCAGCTCTCTCCAGGGGATGCCAGAGGCAGCCCAGGTCAGGAAGTGCGGTGCTCTATGACTCAACTCTTCCTGCCTGGTCCTGCTCCTGAGCCTTGTGTGAAGAAAGCTTTTACCTGGAAGTTCTTCAAGGCTGAAAAGTGAATGGGAAGGAAGACCAAGGGTACCTCATGAGGAGACATCAAAGACCACTCCCCAGCAAACAGCTGGAGGTAAAGCTATCATCTCTCCTGCAGCATCAGCCAGCAATGAGGATGGAAAATGCTAAGGCCACACAGAATGAAGACAAGGGTCTGGTACTACCACTTCAGGGCCTGGCCAGTACTTACTTGACAAGATGGCCCTACCACTCGTTAAAACGGCATGTGCCCTTGATCCTCTCTCTATGTAGTTGTTTATATACCTCTCTTTTACCAGGAAAAGCTTGGGATATTCACCCTACAAGAACTAGGGAGTTTCAAAAGGGGTTGGGGATTTGGCTCAGTGGTAGAGCGCTTGCCTAGGAAGCGCAAGGTCCTGGGTTCGGTCCCCAGCCCCAAAGGGAAAAAAAAAAATCAGTCAAGAACTAGGGAGTTTCAAATACACACATTAATTAGACTTCAGTTATACAGATTTCCCTTGCGTCTTTAATGTCTTGAGTTCTAACTTTTTTTTTTTTCCTTTTCTTTTTTTTTCCGGAGCTGGGGACCGAACCCAGGGCCTTGCACTTGCTAGGCAAGCGCTCTACCACTGAGCTAAATCCCCAACCTTAATGTCTTTAATATTGACCTTACACCTTATACATCCCGTAGCACCTAGGTCAATGTCACCTTATACCCCCCCCCCCCGCCCCGTGCTTCCAAAAGGATGCTGTCATGCTGAGAGTTGTCTGGGTGGTCCCCAACCCCTCAAGACTGGACATCAGGGTTTGTAAATCACCACCTATTTTAAATTGCCTTTTTCTTACCACCTTGAATTTAAACGTTGTAAGAGCTCTTGATAACTATGCAGATTTATGGGGAATAACAATTTAGGTTGTATCCCGGGATTCAATCAGGCCTGCCTTCATGTGGCTTGGATAGAGCTCAGAGGGGAAAATGCAACTTATAACCAAAGTCATTTAGAAAGCAGAATCGCTGAAGATCTCAGGCAGAAAGGTCCCCAGTAGAGCGAGATAGGGTTCTGACACTGGGAAGGACCGAATAAGCAAAGGCATTTGTATCTGGAAGTTCCAGTCAAGTATTAGGGAAGCTTGGTTCCCTAATACTGTTTGAAGATGGTCTTCTTCTTCTTCTTTTTTTTTAACCAACATAATTCAGCTGGAGGAGACACAAAGATTTCTTCTGTTCCTTGATTCAGCAGAAATCGATGAGTTTAGCTGGTGTAATTGTCCCCCCTGCGTTCAGTACCTGAAATAAAATAGCCCTTTGAATGCATTTCTGTGGCTTCAGTGTCTGGCTAAACAAGTATTAATTAGATAATCTGCGGAGAGCTGGCGGGCGGATGAAAGGAGAGGGCTGCATGGCAGCCTCATTTGGGACCCTGATAGTAATTCACTAACTAGGTGGACTGGCTGGATTCCGGAGAGACTGAGCTCAGCTCCTAGCAGAACTGAATCTGCATTAAAGACAAGAGGAGGGCCAGGAAGATCAGGCCCAAGGCTACCTCCTCAGCGTGTGGTGTTGGGTTCAGGGGAGGGCAAGCAGGCAGGAGCAATAACCCAGACCCCTTCTCAGGAACTCAAAATCCCCTCACCTGCCTCCCGTAGCCTCCCAGCACTCCCAGCCTACATTGTACTCAGAGAACCAGCTAACTCCTAAGAAGCTGGAAGGGGAGATCCACGCGTGGGAGAAGCCCGGAGAGGCAGCCAGACCCTGTTGGAGATGCGCTTGACAAGCGGAGAGGCACGTTCTTTCACAGTTGCTTGCCCTGCGCTCTGACCCTTAAGTCATCCTGGCAGTTCTGCCTCTGCAGGGGTCAGTGGACCCCTGCTTACTCCTTGAACGCAGGGCCAGAAAGCCAGTTTGCGCTTTAGCTGCCCCTTTAAGGGTTCCCGAAACTTTCCAGCAGCTCTAGGCTGAGCCTCGTCATATCCGTTAGCCGTGGCCTCCCGGGCACGTTCCGGGGAAATTTTGCACTCCAGTTTCCCTGGGAAGAGGCGCGACCCGCGCCCATCCTTGACCTTGGCCACGGAGGAGGGGCAGGGCCTGCGGGGCGGCGGCCGCCAGAGGGGGCAGCGGCAGAGAACTTGCTCAACTCCGCACCGCCTTCTCCAGCCTCCTCCCCGTCCGCCCCGCCCCGGCCGGCCAAGGACCGCAGAACCGCGCGTTCGCAGACTCGCCGAGCCCCCGCCGCGGGGATGGGCGCGCTGCTTCGAGCACTCTTGCTCCCACTGCTGGCGCAGTGGCTCTTGCGCGCGGTCCCCGCGCTGGCCGCGGCGCCCTTCACGCTTCCCCTCCAAGTGGCCGGGGCCACGAACCACAGAGCCTCAACTGTTCCCGGGCTCGGG
The DNA here is from genome assembly GCF_011064425.1 of Rattus rattus. Classification (NCBI taxonomy): domain Eukaryota; kingdom Metazoa; phylum Chordata; class Mammalia; order Rodentia; family Muridae; genus Rattus; species Rattus rattus. Next base: position 47,218,248 of record NC_046157.1, on the reverse strand, counting down.
ACCCCCGAGTTGCCCCGGGCTGATGGCCTGGCCCTCGCATTGGAGCCTGCCAGGGCTACCGCCAACTTCTTGGCTATGGTGGACAATCTTCAGGGGGACTCTGGCCGCGGCTACTACCTGGAGATGCTGATTGGGACCCCTCCGCAGAAGGTAGGATGTGGTGGTGGGGTGTCTAGGAATTGACTCCGCGTGGTTTAATGTCGCCCCTAAAGCTGTAGCTTTCCCCGGGAAGAAGAAGGGTCGGGGAGGTGCATGGGTTGGGTGAGGTGCGGAGGCGCGCGCTAGGGACGCACCGGGGAGCGCAGTCTCTGCCCCAGCACTGCTCAGGGGGTGTGAGCAAATGTTTCAGAACTTGGTGGCCCTCCTTCACCCCGTGGGGCTTGACAGCTGAAGGGACCTGTAACATAGTTCGTCCCCAGGAGCGACTCCTCCTTCCAGCAAGAGCAGTACTTACTGAGTGGGTGGGTGGGTGGGGTCTTAAAAAAAAGGTGCTGTTAGATGCAAGGAAATCACTGGAGTTGATATCGTCTCTGTCTGTGCTGTCTCATTGCTAAAAAGACTCTTGGACAGTATCCAAGGCGCGGTACCCTTTAAAAGAGATTTCTCCATGAGCTCAGCTAAAAGACACCCGGTTCCAAAGTGTTTCTTTGCCCAGCAGAGCCGCCTTCCTTCCTCGGAGTTTGTTTGCTGGCTTCCTCATAAGCTGTCTGGGCTGCCCAGCCTCTGGGAGCCCTGCACCCGCCAAGGCATGCATCCTGCGGGGGTTGGAGAATGTGAATGCCATTAGCTGCTGGGAAACACCGGGCGCCTACGGAGGCGAAGATAAAACAAATGCGGTCCAAACAGCTTTCTTCTCTGCCTTGTGCTGATGTTCATTTAACACGTGTATCGAGGGCACGCGGCCTCCCAAGCACGGAATCTGGCAAGGGAAGCAAAAGCCTCCCAGAAGTGGTCCGACCCTCTCCAATTCGAATTCAAGTTGTCTCATGAGTTAAATGCACCGCATGAAGATACTTTATTTTTAACATTGTCGTTGGGATTTTTTTTTCATGCTGATGTGATTGCCCATAAATAGAACATGCTCATGACTTTTGTATAATTCTAATTAAATTATTCAAGACTTTTAGGAGATGCGCCATGCTAATTTTTAAAACGAGAAACTGCAGAATAACTTCTGTAGTTGTTTAGACCTTCAAGCGTGTATTATTTTACCCAAAACGTTGGCAGCGGTTGCTGTACAGGGTCCTCGTGTGCCCAATCCAGAAGCGGCTGCAGGGCAGGCTGAAGGGGGGCCTGTGTCAGCTGAGGAGGCTTAGAGTCCCCTGAGCAGTCAGACCTCCACCACGTGAGCATGATCTCAGGGTAAAGGGAATCCTGTGAACTGCCCTTGGCAGGACTGCACAGAACCGGAGGGACCTGCCTCTTTCTTCTATACACAGGCCCTGACTGAGTCCTCATGTGGGAAACTTCTACCTTAGGGATGAAAGTTCTCGAGTTCTAGGGCTGGGGAAAGGGGAACCAGGGGGGAAAAAAAAAAACAAAAAACCCCCAAAGCTTTAAAGAAGAGAAGACTTCGCTCACAAAGTTCTCCTTTGCTTTGCCTTTGTTGGTGATTCAGTGGCCTTTACCTTAAACTTGGAGATGAAGTTTAGTTAATTAGCCAGGATGTAAGGAGCTCCCAGGTTTGTATCCTTAGCACAGCCATGGAAGTAGTTCTTCTGGGGTTATTTCTCAACTAGACTATAGCATGCTTCTAAGGAACGCTGGTCTGTGACAAACAAGTATCTTTTCTGCATATATCGTCCCACAGGGGTGAACTATTCCGTGTTGTTGCCCTGGCATGATGAAGGGATAAACTGCTTCATGGCAAAATCTGTGCATCGGATGCTTCCATTGTAAACACTAGGTGTTGGTGACCTGGTTCGTAGTCTGTTCTGCACTGTCTCTGGTACCAGCAGGGGTTTGCAGGTGGCTAGAAAAAGCAGTAGGAGGTGACTTCTGAACCCCAAAGACAGTTCCTGCTCTAGTAGTGGGCACAGGGTCAGTCATGTATTTCCTTTTTGTTCTCTGAAAACCTCAAGTAAAATGCTTCGAGAAAGAGAGGGAAGCGATAAATGAACAAGACTTCTTCAGTTGTTAATAATCATAGTGTCTTCAACCTCCGTGTGTGATGAACACCTTGACAGATGTGTTCTCTCTCACAACCACCCCCTTATATCCTAACTGACTTGTGTCGGGGGGAGGTGTCTGTTGAGGCATGCATGCATGTTAGTGTATTTGCACGAGCGTGTGTCTGCCGTGGAAGTCACACACTTGGGTGTTATTTCTCAGGGGGGTGCTATCCACCTTGATTTTTGAGACAGGCTCTTGGTGGGATTAAACTGGCCTCCTATCTCTGACTGTTGCTTGGTGCAAATATTCACCACAAGCCCCAGATTTTGTCCTAGCATTGCTATGTGCCTTGAGAATGGCAGGGGTGAGGTTTGGAAACATTGAATGACTTGCTAGGAGAATGGGTAAGAAGGAGAGAGGGTGGAGAATGGAGCCCAGGTCATTAGGCTGAAGAAGCTAGGCTTTGAGCCACGGGCAGATGATGTTTATCTGCAGGTTTTTAATCTGCTTTTCCTTGGTTTGTGCTACAATGTGCCATTAGTGCTCCCTGGCCAGTGCTTTGGCGTTAGGGACTACGTGTCTGACTGTACCTAGAGTCTTTCCTATACTCTGATCACCCTTTCTCTTTCCTTTGAAGGCCACACTTAAGGGCTATCTTAAGGAATAGTTGCATGCAGGAAAGTGCTTGAGTGGAAGGATGCTAGACAGGAGTCTGGGTGCAAACCAAAGCTCACCAGAGTCCTGCTACCCTATGGGAAGGCCAGCCATTGGAAGTGTGCTTACCCCTGTGTGCTTTCATTAAGAACTGGGATCCATTGTCCTGCCTACCGACTCCGTGCGGAGTCAGAGGCTGCCCAGCAGCCTGACAGAGCCTCAGAGCCCTGTACTGGCAGGCAGGCCCACGTTGGCATGGAGATGAGAGTCGGGGTTACACACTGATACCATTATGTGACTCCTATCTAACAGGAGAGTGACATCCACTGGAACCATGCAATTTGCTCTTATTAATAATAACAAGAGTGTTCAAAAGTTATTGTAATTATAGCAATTTACATTATTTAAATATACTCTCATGCTCACACAATAAATCCAACTGAAGATAGCAAAGGGCCACAGATATATGCTGTATGGTGTCTCAAAAAAGGCTTTGGGGGCTTTCTGTTGGAAGATTTCTGTCATCAGCATTGGTATAGGTGAAACAACTGGCCAACTGTGTTCACATTTACGCCTTCAAATATAAACATTTAACAAAGTGCTTTGGCACGTGCGCTGGGTTATTGATCAACCTCTTACCACGGCAATTGAAAGTACAGAATGAGACTCTATAATTTAAGAGCTTTTTTTTTTTTTTTTAAAGAGTAAATCACTGGGCTCCCCCAATCACATTAAGCTCACAGTAAGTGAGGCTAGAAAAAGGAAAGCGGTCGGGTGAAGGGAAACCGGACAGGAGGTCACTGATATGCTCGCAGTTAAAGATGATGAAGAAAGGGAACACCGGACTAGCTGTTGCCAAGTTATTCAGCTCTGGTAGTTGTCCTCAATCCTTCAGGTAAGATGTGGAGTCCGTGGACATTAGGAAAAGGATTCATCAGAGGATGCGAAAGACAGACAGACAGAGCTCAAGGAAACAACGCCAGCACCTACCCTTACTTCTTGGGTATCCAGTGTAGAATGTCAGACTAAAGGTTTTGGGGTTTTTTTTGGATGTCAGATCAAACCCACACTAGAAAAGTGTTTCATCATTGAGCCTTGTGTCTCTATTCCTCAGGCCCAGCGATCTGCCAAGTTTGTCTTGTTGGATTTCCATGCCTTCCTGAAGAGACCATACAGTCATTTGATTTAATTTTAAGATGGAGACAGACTTATCCAGACAGACTTACCCACGTCTCCACAGTCATGCCATGAAGGGGCGGGTCCATCCTTCCAATCAGATCCATCTACAACTGGGGCCCCTGTCCGAGTCTCAGTTAAAGTGACTTTAGAAAAGAGCCGCCTTCCCTTTTCTAAGTATTTTGGTGCTGCCGAGGACAGTGAGGTGCATTTGTACCATGGATGACCTGAAGAAAGTGTTTCTCCTTTCTGAGCCCTCAGTTCCCCGTGGTTAATGTTCTCTTACCTCTGCATTAGTGTCTTCTGCTTCCCTAACAAACTCCACGAACCGGAGGCTTAAAGCAATTGAAATCTATTCCCCCTTATGGCTCTGAAGGTTCGAAGCCCCAAGCCTAGGGTGTCAATGATGAGACCATGTATCCTCTAGAGGTTCCAGGGGAAGATACCTCATTTCCCAGCCTTAGCATCTTATGGTCTCTGGGGTTCTTCACTTGTAGCTGTATCGTTCCAGCCTCTCCCTCCATCTCTGCTGACTTTCTTTCCCCTGTGTGCATCTGTCTGCAGTCATTACAAAGACACGGGTCATTGGAATGCCTTACATCACCTCTTTACATCCGCAAAGACTCACATTGCAGACAGGTTTATGGGGCTTGGAGTTCCAACTCTGGGCTGTACAGATAATGGTGGTCCCATGGAACCCCATGGTCTATGATGCTGCAGCTGTCTGTCTTAGTCGCTTTTCCTGTTGCTGGAATAGAAGACTGATGAAAGCAAAATCAGGGAGAAAGGTTTGATTCCAGCTCACAGCTCAAGGAGAGTCCATTGTGAGGGGAACTCTAGGTGGCAGGAGCTTGGAGCAGTTGGTCTCGTTGCTTCCACAGTCAGAATGCAGCAAACAATAAATGCAAGCTGCTGCTTAACTCCCCTTCTCCGTTTTATTCCTAGGATCCCATCCAGGGAATGGTGTCATCCATGGTAGGCAGGTTCCCACCTCAGTTAATACAATCAAAGCAGTCCCCACAGGCCCAGAGGCTCATCTCCCAGGTGATTCTAGAATCTTGTCACGTTGACCGTTAATACTAACACTCGTGCCGTGTAAGCGTATCTCATTATAACTCTGCGCTATTTGCACAATCACAAAATCGTCTAATGCCACACCTCAGAACATATCCCCATCCAAAATCGGTGACTGCGTCTGCTTGCAGGAATACAGTTTTATTCTCACGTCTTTTCTAAGCTTGTAATTTTTAGATCCCACTTGTTAGAGGTCAACAATTTCAAGTTGGAATTTCAAGTGCCACATTCATTAGGATTGATGAGCAGACCGGGGTTTGGGTTGTACTAGTCAGGAGCCTGTGATAAGACAGTGGACTGGAGGAGGCTCAGTGGGAGGGGGTTTCTGCATTCTCATGTTAGTTTCCCCACTGGAGAAGAGTCTTATAAATGTTTCCCCTGTCTCCTGTCAGGTGCTTTGTTCTAGGGCATCTGGAATTTGTGTTTTGATTGGAGCTACCCACCTTCTGCAGGACCAGCAGTCTTTAAACCCTGTGATTAAGAAACTCTCTTGTTGAAATTTGTGCTCTTATCAGGCACCCCTCAAGAATCAGGATGTGTTTGATAGGGAAGTCCGCCCAAGGGCTCTTTCCTGACACACCCTGAGTATCTGCTTTCCTGAGTCAGAGGTGGGTCAGCCTAACCTGTTTTTCGAGGTTAGCTGCCCAGCCTTCCTGTTTCCTTCAGGATGCTTGCAGTTCGCACTAACTAAACACCAGAGGAAGACAGTAAGATTAGCTGTTGATATCTTTGTTTGGTTTCTGTTGCTAATAACAAAATGCCACAGACTGAGCAAGTTGTGGAGTTTATTTTGGCTGTTTCTAGTCCAAAGTTGAAGGCCTGTATCTGGGGCTGTCTCCTTGTTGGCAGAGTCCCAAGGAGACATGGCATGGAGAGGCCCTAACCAAACTGGCATTTGGAGCTGATCCACCCTCTCGGTACTTTTCACCTGTTATTCTTATCGACTGAATGCATTCAGGCGCTCACAACAACAGAGCCAAGACCAACTCCTCAAGGACCCACCTCTTCCTGCATTGTCATAGGAAATTAATGTGAGAGTTGAGGTGACCCTGCAAGTCAAACCATAGTCATTATTTTACATACTGGCTCAGCCCTGGGTGCTCTCTGTAGGGTCTGGTCACAAGCTATGGGATTTATTTTCTACCTTTTGTCTTCTGGGGTCAAGCCTTTGGCTTTGAATACAGGGTCTACCCTGCATGGCCTGGAACTGCTAATATCTGTCTTCTCCCCATGCTGAGGGTAGCAAGAACAGGGTGGCCCTGTATATGTTTCTCCATCCTATTTACACCTTACTTATTACATTTATCTACTTATTGTAGGAGGAATATGCACATGCCACAGGGCATGTGTGGAGGTTGGAGGACCATTGTCAGAGACAGGTCTCTCCTTCTATAGTGTGGGTCCAGCTATCAAACTCAAGTCATCAGGCTTAAGGGCAAACCTGGTAGTCCCTGCTAAGCCGTCTCTCCAGCCCACATCTCCTTTTTGACTAACAGTGGGCCTTCTCTCTTGCTGTCTGCCTGGTTCCCTTCTGGTCACCCTGCTCTGCTACTCAACCCTGGCCAGCCACTGGTTAAGTTGTGGATGCGGACAGAGCAGAATGTTTCTGTGAGGAAATGGTTTTTCTGGGCTTCTCTAACTCTGAGCTGTGAAGACACATTGTGGGTTGTGGGTGGAGTGCGGGAAAGGGTGAAGGACACATGTTTTGGGTCACTTTCCTGACCCTGTCAGTCTGTGCGTGAGACACAGGTGAACTGGACAGCACTCAGCTCCCCTTCGCCCACGCTTGACACTGTTGCTACCCAACAAAAATGGTCGTGTTTTAGAAGCAGTGCCTTATCATGCTGACATGCTGGACTGGAAATAAAAGCAGTGCTCTTGATTTAAAGACTGCCATCCAATGCAGGTCTCTGGGTGGATGTCGGACTTTTATTACATTGTATACCCACGCTGGGAAACACACAATGTCGGTGCTGCCGTGTTAGGGTGATGGAGAGGAGGATTGGGGGTGGGGAAGGCGATACCCTGGATCAGCTCCATCATTCCAGAGAGCCATGATTGCAGTGGGGAAAAGCATCTCTTTCTCTCTCACACTAGCCCAAGAGTCTCCTGGTCCCACCGCAGATCACCACTGGTTCCACTTGAGCAGTGGTTTTGGCAATGGGAAGGAAACAGGTTCTAGGTATCAGTCATGCCTACCCCTGCTAGAAGCCAAAGTCTTGTATATGGATGGGCTGGGGTATTTCTGGGACAACATTGAGGTCACTGGGACCTGATCATGTTGACAGAGACTTGTTGCTAGATATGAAGCCACATCTTGCTGAAGATGAACATAGATTCCAGAGGTTTTGAAGGACATCAGAACCTTTCCATCCCAGTTGGTGCCCAAGAGTTTTTCCCACTGAAAGTCCCTCTGGGGCAAGTCTGCCTTTGTGGTGTGGCATGCTCAACACTGAGTGCTGAACCCATATCTGTTATTTCTGGATTTTGGTTGCTGGGAGGAAGTTAATTAACTTGGCTGAGCCTCAGTCTCCCAATCTGTAAACTGGGTTATTTAACTCAGTGATCTGAGCTTTCATGGAAGCCTGGACCCTCCTCAGTTATGATCTGTTCTATTGACCAGAACCTTTGATGAGTCATTCGGGGAGCTTCAGAAAGGAAGGATCTGGTGTCCCAGTCGGCAGGGACAAGAGCTTCTGGCTCATAGACCACAACAGGAATCATTGCTGCTGGGAATCCACTGGCTCACAAGAGCTGGCTGCAATGCAGAGTTCTGAGACAGGGTCCGTGCTTCCTAGGTGAAATGCCATACCAGACCTGAAGTTCTGCCATGTCTCATGTCCTTCAGCCAATGCTGGATTCTATCCTTGGACTCTATATGGAGACCATTGCAGAGGCCAGCACCTCCTCTGACTTACGCACAGTGACCACTTCTCCTCTTCCTAGACAAGTACCTCTTGGGTAGTTCCCCTTCTGTCTACTTTAGAAATTTCTATACTTTAGGCAGATTGTGTTCCAGAAAAGTCCTTATATTGGGCAATTGGGAAGCCTGAAATGCAAGTCCTTTCGATGCACTGCTCAGAGTCACTGTGCTGAAGGCAGCCTTTTGAAATACTTCGTCTGCCACTGTGAATCCAGAAAGCTTGAAACGTCCAATATGCCACTAAGTAAAGCCAAATGAAAAAGAAAGAGCTAATCAGAACCCAGCAGATGCCCTGTGCCTCTACATTGACCTACACTTGATCTTAGCCAAAAGGAGCTCTATCTATGGTCACCCTGCTGCTCCCATGGGATTGTGACGTACAGTTGTAGGTGCTCAAGGATCTGCACAGAGGCAGTGCAGATGGAGTTGCTACCTGTGGTGGATTAACTGAGCTCCCCATTATCTCAAGTTAGACTGCTCATTGTACTAAAGCAGAGAGGTGGCTGTGCTAACTGTTGGGCTCTGTTGTACTCTCTAGAGCTGTCCTGGCTGGGAAAATTGAGACTCCCCGAAACCACACATGCAAATCCCTTTATTTTTCTCAAGATCACTTTTAATTTCTCGTGTGTATGTATGTGTGTGTGTGTGTACATATATGCATGATCACATGAGAACTGGGAGAGTCCAGAAGAGGCCATCAGGTCCCTTGGAGATGGAGTTATAGGCATTAGGAGTCTCCTGGTGTAAGCTCTGAGAACCGAGCCCTGGTCCCCTGGAAGAGCAATATTGGATCTTGAGCCCATCTGTCTTGCAGCTCCCTCTAAATATGTTGGAGAAAAGCTAGATGGATTACGGGCACCCTGTCATTCACGGTTTTGGTGTCTACCTGTGTCAAACATTATGGAGAAGGGCAGAGAATCCAGCCTGAAAAGGCAGCTTTCCCAAACATCCTGTTCTAGGCTATAGCCAGCCTTAACTGGAAATGGTTTGTTCTTAATTTTTACAAGGTTATTTATGACCTACAGCAGATTAGAAAGAAACAGAATTAAGAAGTGGGCTTGGGTCCTAGGGAGATAGACTAGCCAGTAACTTACTTGCCTGGAAGCAGGAGGACAAGAGTTCAGTCTCCAGAACGAATGTGAAAAGACCCAGCTCAGTGAAGCATGGTTATAATCCCAGAGTTAGAGAGGCAGAGAAGGCAGATACCTAGGGCTCAGTGATGGGCCAACCTAGTCAACCAACAAGCTTGTTAGTTCTGTCAAGTTGACACAGGTCATAGTCATTTGGAAATGGAGATCCTCAACTGAGAAAATGCCTCTAGAAGATTGCTCTACGGGCAAGTCTGTGAGGAATCTTTTTAATTAATGATTGGTGTGGAAGGTGCCACCCCTGGACAGGTGGTCTGGGTGCTGAAGGAAAGCAGGATGAGGAAGCCATGAGGAGCAAGCCAATAAGTAGTGTTCCTCTGTGATCTCTGCTTCAGCCCCTGCTTCCAGATCCCTGCCCTGCTCGAATTTCTATCCCAGCTTTCCTCAATGATGAATAGGGATGGGACATGTAAGTCAAAAACGAACCCTTTCCTCCCCAAGTGCTTTTGGTCTTGGTGTTTATCACAGCAATAGACAGCAAACTAATGCAGAGGTTACCTTTTTTTAAAAAAGTGATAGCAACTGAGGACTAATAACCAGAGTTTTATTCTAGCCTCCAGGTGCATGCAAACACATGTGTATACATGCATACACATGTGAACATATGTGTATACACATATGCACATGCACACACAGGTGTGAACACATGGATGCCCACACACTCAAGGGAACTAATCTACTACTAATACATGTCAAGGAAGACGAAGACAGGACGGATAAAGTATGTGTTTCATGTTTATTAGGAGAATCAGCTGTGGTCAGATGTGTTGAGATCTCAGTTCAGCATCAGCTATAGGGTAAGAGTTCCAGAAATCCAAGTTCCAGTGAGCAGAGGGAACACCATGCAAGACGCCTGTTCTAAGACCTGGGATTGACAGTTAACTACACAGAGATGGTTCTTGTTTTTACACACTCCGTGTTCATGTGAGGAAGACAGATTGTAAAGAAAGCAAACAGTATTTTTGAGAATGCTGTGCCAAGGTGCAGCCTGGGAACGCAAGTCCCGGAAAGAAGACTGCTAACAAGGCTTTGGGAAAGACACTGCTGAGAACGTGCAGATGGGGCTGGTCTGACACAATGAGAGGGATTAGCCTGGAGAACATGGGGCAAGGGTGAGCCAGAAGGTGCAGCTGGCCTCCTCACGCTATATGCGTGTGTGCTTGTGTGCATGCGTATGTTTGTATGTGTGCATGCTCATATACATGTTTGTGTGTGTGCGTGTGCATGTGTGTGTGTATGTGTGTGTATGCACATGGGCGTGTGTTCCCAGACCCTGCTTCAGCTCATCCTCTCTCATCTACTTTATAAACAGAATTTGGAGTTGGGCTTATGAGAGAAAACACCTTACAGAGCATGCATACATTATACCATATTACTTATGGACAGTGTGTGTGTCTAGGACTGAGCTGTGGAGGGTATTATTAGATATGGATGGCTTGGAAATGTCTGAATTTTAAAGGAAATTGAAAACCTGAGTGACCAGGGAAGCAGCATGGTAGAGACCATTTATCCCATTGAGTGTCGTTTGGTGGTCTTTTCATTTGGGGCCCTCAGGACAGGTGTGGAATCAGGAAATGGGTGTGCCTGGTTTACTGAGGAGATCCCAGGATATACTAGGAAAGCTATGGGTGCAGGAGATGGTACCAGGACTGAATAGCTGAAGCCCAACCCTCGATGGGACCTGTATTGGTTACTTTATGTTGCTATGATAGAACACCATGACCAAGGCAACGTATAGAAGGAATGGTTTATTTGGGCTTATGGTTGCATAAGAATACAAGTCTATTGCCATCACTGTAGGCAGGCATAGCAGCAGTCAGGCATGTGGGCTGGAACAGCAGAAAGAGCAAACTAAGTGGTGAGAATCTTCATACTCTCAAAGCCCCACTCCAGTGACACACTTCCTCTAACAAGGCCACACCTCCTAAACCATCCCACACACACACCAAAATAATAGTGCCACTGGCTGGGGATGGACTGTCCAGTTAAATGAACTAAAGGGAACATTTTCATTCAAACCACCACAGGGAGCCTTTGAGAGATAATGTCAAGTAAATACAGCAGGCTGGGCTGAGGACAGGGGTGCCAATGGGTGCCACCACCCACTCCTGTCTCTTATGGGCTGTGAATGATATTGCCCACCACCAAATGGGCAAAGTATAATTCAGCCCACCTGTCCTACATGAGCTAGAATCTAGTTCTGAATGCCTCTGTGAGCCAGACTGGAGTAGACTCTAGTTTGGGCTTTGCTTTGAACTTTTTCTGGAAGATGACAGTCTGATGTGTGAGGTACTGAATGAGAAAGGTTGGCCGTGGGGGTGGGGGGTGAAGGGAGATTATGTTTGAGGCTAAAAACAACCACAAACCTGCCTTTGAAAGACAAGCCTTCTTCACATAAAGACATTCAAAGGCTCTGGAATGTGAGAAGCCTCACATTGTCCAATAGCAGTGCAGGAAAGGCTTGGGATACTAGAAGTGCCAGATCTACTCACGTCCTGTGACCCATGGGCACACTCAGCAAAAAATATTTCTGGTGGTTTTTGCGCCAGAAAAATCTAGCACATCATAGTTTTATTGTACTCTTATCAACAAAAATTCTTAAGTATAGTCATGCCATATAGGACATTTTGCTCAACAGACAGACCACATATGCAGAGGTGATTGCTCAGAGCATGATGGGGTGGAACAATTCTAACTGTCTTGACACTACAGGCATTGTGGGGTCCTGCCACAAGGCATTGCTCTCATATTGATGGTAACGCTGGTATAAGCAAGCTTGTGTACCAGCCATCATACAGGTAAGAGCAGTGCAATTAGGAACAGTGATCATACTTTAGAAGTGTAATGGGAAACACTAATACTGGTTTATCGATGTACTATGTTCTTATGTTATTTTAGAGGATGTTTTCTACATATAATAAATAGGTAATAATACCCACCCTCAGGCCGGCTCTTCAGTGGGAGTTCTAGAAGACTATGCCATTCTAGTTCCTAGGATCCAAGTTGTGATAATATTGAACTTGACCCTACACGAGCCTAGCCTAGTCTGCCTATTTATGTCTTAGTTTTTAACAGAAAGGTTTGCAAAGGTTTTTATATTTTAGTCTAAAACTAGAATAGGGAGTATGGCTCAGTGGTTAAAGTGCTCGTTATGCAGAATTCACATACATCCTGGGTGTGCATGGTCTCCTGTCTGTAATTCCGGCCTTGAAAGGTGAGGCAGGGGATCCTTAGAACATGCTGTCTAGTGAGACTAGATGTATAACTCTGGGTTTGATTGAGAGACCCTGCCTCAGAGCAAACAGTGGAAGAGCAATTAAGGGATGATATCCTACATCAAACTTGGGCCTCCATATGCACATGCACACATGAACACAAACACCACCTGAACACCACACATACGCATGCTTTCATACACATACAAACATGGATGCCACATATCCGTAAAAAACATCTTAAAAGTGAAAAACACATAAACTAAGGATTCGATGAAGGAAAATGTTTTGTGAAGTAGTAGCACACTGTTTTACTAGACACAGGTAAAGACAACTAAAAAGTTTATGAAATAAAAGAGATAAGCATTCTAGCAAGGTAATTTGTAATTGAAGAAAGAAAAAAAATGTGGCCTACAAGCTCAGTGTAGATGATGTGTGTGGTGTCTTTAACCTAAGCAGTACCCCAGAGCAATTTACTGAAGACGTTCCCTCAAGTCATCCACCAAGGTAGTTCCTTGAGGCGGTTCACTGAAGTTTCCTGAGGTGGTCCACCAAGGTATTTCTCTGAGTGGCTCATTCAAGTGTTATCCTGAAGCAGTTCTCTGAGGCGGTGATTCACTGAGGTGATACCCTGAAGAGGTACACAGTAGGCCTCCATGCCTGCTTGCTTCTCACTCACTGGTTCCTACACACACACTTTGGTCCTCCAAACCCAATTCATAGTCAGTGTCTTTGCTTATCCTTGTACTCAGATATGGGTAGATTTAGAAATCTCAGTACAGCGCTCAGTACAGTGATAGGCTCATATAGATGTGTACCCTGGACCAGTGGTAGCATCAAGGTGCCTGGGTATGTAGTAAGTTGCATTGTGTAGGTTTGTGTAGATACATGCTGTGGTGTTACCACAACATAGAACCACCTAACACTTTTCATTGCTAGGTTGCATGACCGTTTGCAAACCTCAGGCTGCTGGGAGCCTGCCTGCTGCTGGTGTTTCTCGCTGGAAGGTAGCTGATTGACCAGAGCATCGGCAGTGTGTGTGTGTGTGTGTGTGTGTGTGTGTGTGTGTGTGTGTGTGTAAAACGTGGTTTTGTGAGTGTAAAGGTTGCTCAGTATTAATAATATTTACTCTCTTTGATTCTTAGTTATACTGGGACCAGAAGCTGATGGCTTCCGAGGAATTATCACCCTTTTGCCTAACAGTGGGAGAATTAGGTAAATGATTTATTGCCAGGCAGCCAGAAGCCTCTCTCTGGCTAGGCTGGTTAACTCTGGGGAACTGAGAGGAAGGAAAGGAAAAGAATTAAGATCCTTTACACAGGCAAATATGGACATATGCGTTCATATACCCACACTCTGGTCAGGCCCAACTGTCTGTCTAATCAGCTCCATTAAGTTTTCATGCATGCTACCTACATACATATAAACAAACAAACATATACATTTGGATGGATGGATGGATGGATGGATGTATGGATGGATGGGTGGGTGGTTGTATGGATGGATGTATGGATGGATGGGTGGATGGATGGATGGATGGATGGATGGATGAATGGATGGGTGGATGGATGGGGTAGAGCTCCACAAGCCACCACACCACCTTTATTTCTTTTCTCTGGCCTTTGTATAAACAAAAAGTTCTTAGAAAATTGCCTCATAGATAAAATGTTACACAAAATGAGAGTTACAAGAGAACGTTGATATTAAGTTCAAAGCAGTGTTTCACTCTATAAGCTCATTCTTTACAAATTCAAAGCAACAGTTTCAAATGGCCTTGTCTGATTATAGTGCACACCTGGGGACCTGAGTACTTTTCCTTGAACACAAATTTGTCCCAAGCCTATTTCTCTTTTTAGTACGATTATGAAAGTTCATTGTATTCCTTATTATGTAGACTTTACTTACTACCACGAGGAGTGGACATGGTCTATTCTTGATACTAACTTTATTACATCTTTCTAGCAAAACAGCTAAAACCATCTCTTAAAATGTTCTTCCTAAAATTATTTGAATAAAGTCAGGAGTTTTATCGAATCATTAATTCATCTAAACAGCATTAATTCACGAAAGTTTATCTTTATGATCTTCAGGAAAGCTCCTCAATAGGATGGGCTAATTAGCCCAAGAATTATTATATTAATTTAATAATGACAGGAAAGGTATATCAGCTGCAAGAAGCAATCCTGAGATGAAGTCCTTGCTGCAGAAGAGCTCACTCATCACAGACCATGCAAAAACTGATGAGCCACCTCCAGGAAGGCCACCTCCAAGACTTAGCCTATCCTAGATGTCTCCTGACATCAAGCTATACAGTATCTTAAAATTATTTTTATTAATAAATATATACACATTTTGGCGTAAGAAAGAACTTCCCTTGTCCTTCCTTCTGATTTCTCTAGATCCCAACAGTAGAGCCCACAATGCTGCATGGAGTAGTCAGGCTGTAGGCGATATTCTAGTCTGTATGCATAGAGGGCAGCCTCACATCGCACCCAGGAAATGAACTTCCTGTTTCCCTCCATGTCTGAGTTGATGCATCACTGGGGGCCCTCTTGTGTCCTTGCTGTCCTGAGCTTGTAAATCATGAATCTGGCTGTCCGGACTGAAAGATCCCAGTCTTTGCATCAGGTGTAGAGACTCAGCATACAGATCCTTTACTTTAAGCCTATTTGTTCACCAACCCAGTCCCGCGGGACTCTTTGGGGGAGAGGGGGTGGGGCTACTGGTCCTCTGCACATCCAAGGATACAGGAGTTTGCTCTTTTTCCGTGTCTCCTCGGTTCTGTAAGCACCTCCACTCTCCACTCTGTAGGAGGGCAGCTGGATTGTGGGGTCCCGGAATCTGGCCAAATAGCATCTGAATTTGAAGCTCTTCTACATGGTCTACACCGATGTGGACAACAAGCACGGTGCACTCGCGATGCCCGGGACTTTGTACTGTACCACTTCTTTCTTTACCCCCTGGAAACTTCTGGGACAATCTCAGACCTAGTGTTCACATTGTTATGAGTGATGGTTAGTGTTGTAAAGTTGAAAGGATCCTGGATCTCCCAGGAAGCAAGTCTCTGGGCATGCTGTGAGGGAGTATGTAGGTTAGGTTAATTGAGATGTGATGACTAAAGTGTGAGCACCTTCTTGGTTCCACGGGCCGGGGTCCCAGAGTGAATGGAAGGATAAAATGGGCTACCTGAGCATCACTCTTTAGTTCCCTCTGCTTCCTAATTGTTTTTCCTAATTATCAATGCCGTGTGACTAAATGTAATATAAGCCAAATTAACCCTTCCTTCTTTAGGTTCTTTTGCTGGGCATTTGATCACAGCAATGAGCCAAGTACCAGATACATCATGAGTTAGGTAGGGTGGGTCTTTTTTTTTTTTTCCTATTCCTTTTCTTAAATTCTGAACTTAGTGTGATGCTTAATATTGATTAACATTAATGTGGGAAGACAACCTTAACTGTGGGTGGTGCCATTGCACGGACTGAGGTCACGGGCTGACTAAAACGGAGAGCAAGCTGAGTGCAGGCACCCACCTTTCTGCCTCCTGACTGGATATAATGTGACCAAGCCTCTCATGATCCAGTCACCATGGACTGTAACCCTCCCTCCCTCACATTGCTTCTTGTCTGCTATGAGAATACTTACTGGTGAGCCTTTCCCATGTAGAAACTCACCACAGATGACAGCTCTGCTCCTCTTGACCCGTCTGTTGATATTGAACTCTCCAGTCTGGTGACCCTGGCTCCCGATCGTTTCTATTGAGTCTGCTTCGGCTTTCACTTACACCATGGTTTTAGCTTCCAACAGCGCTTTCTGTTTCCCTAAATGCTTTCTGTGGGATCTTACTTCTGTGTCAGCTGCCTTCCTTCTTCCTCAGGGGAAATTAATTATGATTTTGTTCGACATGTTCTTCCTGCCTTTCATGTTTCTCCTCTGAGAGCCTTTTCTCAGTTGAGGGACTCTCTCAAACATCTTCCCATCGTTCCCTTTCTGTTCCCGTCTGAAGGCGAAGCAGGGGGTTGTGGGGGTGTCGATGGAAGCTCAGCACTGTGCACATGGAGCCTAGAACACATTTCCATTGACACCCATGTGTAGTGTTAGAGACACGCAGTGACTGGGACTCTGTGTGATGTGACTGTATATATTATTAACAAACCAAACTCAAACTCCTTCCCATGTCTTCTTCAGACCCAAAGCATTTCATCGCAGCTTCCTTCATGATGCAGATTAGAGATACAAATAATGACACATGTGGTCCTTTCCTCCTGAAGGATTTAGGGAAATCAAAGATTGTTTTCTTGGTCAAAGTACAGGTGTAGCTTCTTTATATTATTTTTAATTTTTTTATACTTTTAACTGTGTGTGTGTGTGTGTGTGTGTGTGTGTGTGTGTGCGTGTAAAGAACCTCACTCTGTAGCTTAGACTATCCTATAACGTACTATGTAGCATGGTTGGCCTCAGGCTAATGGTGATCTTTCTGCATTAGCCTCCTAAATTCTGAAATTATAGCCTAAATATGGCCTCCCAAACACATTTTGTATTGTCTTGGCAACATTAATAGCAAGATACTTATTTCCAGTATCGATATTATAGACCCTGTTGAGAATCTAGACTGTGGGTATCATGAGAAGATATATACCTGAGGTACAGAATACTATCCACAGGCAAACCTGGCCCATGGCCTGATTTTATTAATAAATGTTTACTAGAACACAGACATGCTTGTTTGCTTACACATTGTCTGAGGCAGCCCTTTAGTTCATGAGCGATAACTGAATTCTACAGATAATTTGTGAAGGATGTTATGTAGCTTGTTGTTCTGGAGTCTGAGAAGTCCAAGGTCAAGTGAAGATCTTACTGTGTTATCACATGGAAGAGGGTATTGCATGTGATTGTAATTGTCATTACAAGGCAAGTATGCCAGTGTCTTTGTTTGGGTTTTACTGTTCACAGATACCATGACCAAGGCAACTCTTATAAGGACAGCATTTACTACAGGCTGGCTTACAGTTCAGAGGTTCAGTCCATTATCATCAAGGTGGGAACATGGCAGCATCCAGGCAGGCATGGTGCAGGAGGAGCTGAGAGTTCTACATCTTCATCTGAAGGCTGCTAGCAGAATAGTGACTTCCAGGCAGCTAGGATAAGGGTCTTAAAGCCCACACCCACAGTGACACACCTATTCCAACAAGGCCACACCTACTCCAACAGGGCCACACCTTCTGATAGCGCCATTTCCTAGCATAAATCATCACATCCAGTCAAAATCTCTTATTATAATAGAGTCACACTGAAGACTGATAACCTCATTTTATTCTGATTGCTTCCCAACTTCAAACACCATGAACGTATAAAACTTTGAGATTACGTTTTTGACATCTGAATTTCCAGGGCCACGTTCAGCTCTAGCAGGCTACAGAGTGGAGAGGTTGCAGGAGGTATCTTATTACCACGTCTAAAATGTTTTGATCTGACATGATACAGGAAGCATCTGTGGTTTACACTTACTTGCTGCTGACCAAGGAGGGAGTGTTAAGGAGCTACCTGTCCAAGAAGGCTTAGTCCCCAAATGGAAGCTTCAGGTGGGAGGCAGCCAGCAGCGAGGGTTGGGGAGGAGAAAACAGCTCTGAAGAATCCAGAGTGCCCCACAGGAAGGAGTCCACACCCAGGATATGTCCCTTGCAAATCACCCAAGGATTGTTCGCACCTATATCTCCATCCTCCCTGCTCCAGGGCTGGAGACATCACTGCAGAGTCCTAAGCAAAGCAGGGGAATAGTAGCATACTTAGCCATACCACCTCTCTGCTATAGGATGCAGGATGCAAATCAGGCCCATTTTATTAGAAGCTGGTCCCTCTCTGACTAGCCGCCAGTGGAAGCTGAATCCCAGTGACAACAAAGGTAAGTCCCGTTGGGCAGTGATTGGATTGGGACTGGCTTTATGAAGGAACTGAGGCTTGTCCCACTGGGTGAGCTGGGTCTCCTGGCAGTGAATTAATTCTTGAGAGTGTGAGCAGGTCCTTAGGAAAGAACATCCCCATGGTGGAAGAGAAAGGTGGCTGCACAGCTGGTTCCCTTTCTACCATGCCGTCAGGAAGCCTGGTGTTGACATCGTGTGTCTAGGATTTCCAGCCTCCAGAACCATGACCACAGTGAACTTCTTTTCTTTCCACAGTGCTCAGCCTTAGGGATTCTATTACAGGAACATAAAATGACTGAAGGAACACCAAGCAGGAGATTTAGCAGTTGATAGGGCTGGACTTGTAATGCCTAAACTCAGTATATATCTACAAAGCTAAACCCCGTGAGAGATTTTATAGCACATGTTTGAAGACAGATGCATGGTTAAGAGAAGCTTCTGCTGTAATGTCCCATAATGCAAACCCCATGGAAAGTAGCTCTGAAGTGTCTAGAAAACTTGCATATGCATTTATCTTTGAATAGATCCTCAGACATCTATTTCTGGGGGTTTTATGCTAAGGTTATGCCAGGGGAAAACACGAAAAGCAATTCATGACGCTCCACCATTGCACCAGTGGTGATGAAAAGTGGTAAGAGTCTCACATTTTATCGAGAGGGGACCCACTTATCAATCTGTGATCACTGACACATGACAACCCCATAAAATTGAGCAGGAATGCAATGTATGTGATTGCTGAGAAAGGAGAAGTGGGAAAGTATCCCACTGCTCATCTGAGAGCAGCATCTAGCATGTACAGGAGACTTGTTCAAGAAATGACCCAGGGTAGAGATCTCAAAAGTTGAGCTGGATATAGTCCAGGGAGACTGTGATGACCATGTTGCAGGCAGGAAGTAAATTAGAGAAGGTTTGCCTTGGTTTTTTTTACCCAGGAGAATAAGGAATGGGACTTTGCTGAGTTGTGATAAACTCCATCTTGTTGGGTCACCTGCCAGTCATGTAGATCACCAGTGACTGTGGTTCACCAAGGCCTGAAGCTCATAGCTGGCTTCAGTGTGCAGCCCTCCTCATGTAATTGACCTTTTTCTTCATTTGTTTGTTTGTTTGCTTTTTGGTTTTTGTTTGTTTTGCTTTGCATTTTCAAAAATAAGATTTCTGAGGAAATATGAGTTCTGTGTTTTCCCTCTCAGAAAATCAGGGTTGCGGATTTGCTGCCTGATCTTGTCAAAAACTAATGTTCTGTTTAGAAGGCTGGGAGGAATTATAAACACAATTCAATCAGGTCCCTATAAGCTGCTATTTTTACACCTCGAGAAACTACTTTTATAAGAACCTGGTGCTGTGAGCAGTCCTGAGCCATTATCTGTAAATATTTCCATTATTATGAAATGATGTCAGTTTACTGCCTACCAAAACACTTTTAAAACCTGAGCTGGAAACAGAATTTTCTACATACATAAAAAATCTCCCAAGGATTTTGGTTGTTTTAAACAAAAAGACACTATAGAAGGCCAGAAAGATAGTGTAGTGGGCAAAGGCATTTGATATAAAGCTGATCTGAGTTTGATCCCTGGGACCCACAAGGTAGAAAGAGAAACCAATTTCTGCAGGGTGTTCTCTGACCTTCATACATGCATTCTCTCTCTCTCTCTCTCTCTCTCTCTCTCTCTCTCTCTCTCTCTCTCTCTCTCACACACACACACACACACACACACACACACACACACACAATAATGAAAAGGTAAATACTAGAAGAAAACATTACCTTCTGCTGTATGTGCTAGATGAATTGGCCTAAGGGAAGTGACAACTTGCTAGTCACCATCTCCCCTGTGCAGATAAGGAAACTGAGGTACCAACTAGTTGCCTGGCTGAGATCCCAGAGTGTATGCTCTGGCTAATGTGCTGTTACATATTTGATAAATTTCACACCTGGGCCAGCATAATTCAGAGGAAGGACATACATGGGTCACAGGTCCATACACAGAGGGGTTGGATATGCAAAACTGTTTTCACTGAGGCACATTGCCAAAGTCACCTATCTGTGAAGGTTAGAGAGTGCTAGTTGCCCACTGGAGTCAGTGTGTCTTGGTTCTCTTGGCTCATGGTACTGAACTGTTGTAGATACTCAGTAAATATCAATTCATGAGTTCTTTGACTGATGAGGCCCTCAAGCATGACTCTTGAAGGATGCATCTGCTCCTTCATAAGTGACATCCTCTACCAGTCAGACCCAGAGCAAACCAAGGGCTCTTTGAAAGCCTTCCTCCACAGACACACTGGCTCCCAGCAGCAATCCCCACGCTGAGCATCGAAGCAGTATATTTTACATCTTTCCAATTAGATGGGATGATCACGCACCCTTGACACTGACCTGAGGCTCACTGCCTCAGGAAGGCAAAGTATTGGTGGTACTGCTCAGCTGTTCCCACTAATGGGAGAGATGGGCTCATTTCCCACACCACGAACTCATCTCCTTCCCAAGACAGCCCTTCCTGCCTCTCTTAACCTGAACTAGGGAAGTCAGGTGAGGGCATGGCTAAAAGTAGCTGAGAATGCTGCCAGTAGCCATCAGCGAGTCTAATAAGTGTGGTGCAGGTTCCTACCCCACACCTGGACTGAGGCATTTTATTTCGATATCTGGATGGAAATGACACCTTCACTGGGCTCCACCCATGGCTGTACAAGGAGTGAGGAGTCTCTTGGGACAGTTTGCTTCCCAACTGGACCAAGGAAACCAAATTCTAAGAGGAAGAGTCTAGGGGTACCGCCGAGGTACAGCCTCAGGGTGAGGAGGGTCCTGAGAAAGCAGGAACGGGAGCAGTGCTGATTCAATGATGACTCAGAGTCAGCAGTGGATGCAAGCTGTCAGTTCAGGTGCTCTCTCTGTTCCCTGAGGATTCTCATCACTCTTCCGTCTTCTCCTTTCTTACCTCTCTTCCTTTCTTCCCTCTCATTCTTCTGCTTTCTCCCTTCTTCTCATTCTTTTTCCTTCTCCCGACCAGAGGGCCTGAACCCAGTCTTTTATTGACTAAAGCTACATCATCAGGGCTGTGGTCATTGTTAATAATTATTTTTAGAAATCCTTAAACTTACATAAATTCTATGACTCCCAGGTCATTAATTCCATCCTCTGCTTCCTTAAAACAGAAACTAAACACAAAGCAAAAGCATATTTCCTCATAGTTTTACACAGCCTGTTCTTCACGGGTAGCTGGGAACAGCTCTCGTGGTTTCCTGATACAGCAGACAGCAGTCCTTAGTAACTATTTTCATGTAAAAACAAAAAGGCGATGACTGCTAAGGTTAAAATGATTTCTTACAAAGTTTTAAAGTGTATGTAAGTAAAGGAGCTAGCTTTTCCTAATATCTCTCTAGGCAGTGTTGTCTTCAATCCTTCAAGTAGCCAGGAGAACAAAATGCTAACATTTTATATGCTTATACATCAGCTTTTAATTCCTTGACCTTTGTTTCCTGTCCTAGCCTCATATACTCTTCTTCTAATACTATTTATTTCTAAATCATGTACAAGTCTTTCTCCTATAAAATAAACCATCTATCATTTACTTGTTTTCTATAGATTCCTTTTCTTCTGGAGATCACATCTTTAATGCCCCCATGTTCACCATGGCTAATTAATGCAGTAGTCATTAGACTGGAGGGTACATGTATCTCCTCATGATTCCAAATTCAAGGCCAAGTCTGGCAATGAACTATTTCTACAAAGGACCATGTCAGCTTTTATGGCCTTTGTGGTTATGTTGTCTAGATCCTTTCCCATGGCCTTAAAGGCCAAGAAGAAGACTCCACAGTCGCATGACCACCTCCATTCCTCATTTCTGAGAACTGCATGTTTCATTTACTATGGAATGATTGACTCTGAGTAATAAGGGAAATATATCCCCCCCAAAAGAGAGGCTAAAAGTAAAATAGAAGAGACAACAGATCAATTCAGGCCAACAGCACTCAGCACACATGGGGGGTCATGGGGATCAAAGGTCTGGTGATGCTCCAGGGGCAGGAACTGTGTCATAACTCCCCTTACGCAGCCATGCCAGACCGGGTAGGGTGCCCTTTCTTTATGGCCTCTGATTGGGCTCAGAGAGAGAGAAGCTGGTGTGCGATAGATTCTGATTGCCTTCCTTCCTGACTTCATGGCCTATATTTCACTCCATGAGGATAGGTTTGCGCCACACTCCAGCTCTGAACTCTCACTTTGCCCAGCCACGCCATGTGCACTCTACTTCTAAGACTGGGACAGGATAACCCCAACAACGGCAGTCACTCCCTGCCCATGCATACTTCCATATGTTGACTACACTCCTTCCTTTAAGGTGACTTCCCAGGAAGCCTCCAGTGGAATGCTCTCTGTCCTGATAACAATAAGATTAAACTCAATTCAGCTAAAGTTCATCTAAGACTTTGGGTCACATAAATTCAAACCTCACTTGCTTCAGTGACTCAGAGAAGCGAAGGATATAGTCGTATCCACTCTCCTCCTGACTACCATCTCTTACTGCTGCCTGTGTACACGTGTATGTGAGGTCATGGATTGATTGAAGCCGAGCTGTTGGCCAGATCTCAGGGCCATATCCTTATACTACTGTATTAACCACCCCCCAACCTGTGGGTGATTTTTGACCCCTAAATTCAGCAGTCTTAGAGTATCACTGTTGAGAGACAGTCTTTAGAGAGGTAACTAAGTAAAAAGAAGGCAGTGGGGTGGGCCTGATTCTGTCTGCCTGGTGTCTTTATCAGAAGAAGTAGTTGGAATACCATACTAGGATGTGCAGAGGATAGCTATGTACCAGCCAAGGGGAGCCACCTGTCCCTTAGACTTCAGCTCCCAGGGAGCGTAGCACTGAGGTGGTGTGAGCTGGATCTGTGGCATCTTCTTACAGCAGACTCACACCTACTTCTGTCCAAGCTCTTGGTTCTATAGTCACCCCTCTAGCTCTGTCCCCGACCTTGAACGGAAGATGTGAGGACATCTTCCGTAGCAGGAGCCATCTGGATCCCAGTGTTACCCACCACAACATCTCACCTTGACAGCAGTGAGGAGGGAGTGTCTTCTATGCTACAGCCTAGCATTTAGCCTTCCTCTCTGTGCTACAAGGAAATCTTCATACTGCATGTTAAACAGCATAGAAGCTTACCCATTAGCCACTAGACATTGGAAGCTATTTAGCTCCCATCACACCAGGCAAAGTTTTAAGAGAAACTTAATAGAGTTAAAGTTATTTGTTTTTTTTTTTCTTTTTTACGAATCAAGATACATCCACTTGGGGCAAAATCGTGACATTCTGGTGAATCTGAAATTTATGGCTTCTTTTATAGCCAATCATCCAGGAGTCAGGGCTGTCTGGCTGCCTGAGCTCTGAGCACTTGAAACAAAAAGGATTGGAGTGTTTGGTACAAAACCCGACACTTAAAAGCATCAGGCTTTCAGATGTGACGCTCTGAATGTCGCCTGCATCTTAGCAACTCATTGATCTCCCAGCCCAGAAGCCTCCTCCAGGAAGAGAAGGTTTACAAGGACAGAGCAGCTGCCTCAGATCTCCACTTTGTCCAGGAGCTGAAAGGCATAAGGGGTGGCTGACTCGGAGCACTCCCATGCCCTCTTCACCTGCAGCCTGCGGTTCTTCTGTGTATAAATCAGGCTGCAGGAGATTGGGTGGCTAAATCTTATTCTCCAAGTCTGCACTTGAGGCCTTTTCTAAAAGAAATCTGCTTGGGGGCAGAGGAGATAAAGTTTGAGTCAATTCTGAACATGTCAAACAGTAACCAACATTTTTCAAACTAGCAGCCACAGAGGTTTTCAGGGTAATCATCTATGCTTAAAACTAAAATTCAGTTGTTTTTAAGTCTCTGGGTGGATGCTGACTGCTGGCAGCCCTGGTTGGAATAGGGTAGGGGGTTGGAGTGCTAAGCAATTACTCTATGTGTAGGGTATGTTTGTGTACAGGTGTACATGCCATATGTAAGCATACATGTAGAAGCCAGAGGACAACCTCAGGTGTCACTATCCACCTATTTTTGTTTTGTTGTTTGTTGAGATGAGGGTCTCTAAATGACTTGGAAATCACCAAATAGGCCAAGCTGGCTGGCCAGAAAGCCCCAAAGGTCCACCTGTCTCTACCTTCCCAGTGCTGGGATTATAAGCTCATAGCACTAACTAAGGCTAGCTGTTTTTAAATGCAATTGTTTTTGTGATGATCAGCCATGACTTCGATGGGTATACGTCACAACAAGGATCATTCTTATCTAACATGTACAGAAATCATGTGTCACTTCATAGCTGGGATATGTTCTGAGAAACGTACTCCTTACTCCTCAATGAATGTACTCTTACCGAGGATGTCAGCCGAAGCACGGTGGGGCCATGGATACTAAGAGTTGCTAGGCAATATCATCCTTGTAAGAACATGCAAGTGTGTACTCAAACCCGCATGGTGTAGGTCAGTTACCTGTGGTGAGCATTAGATGCATGAGGCTGCTACTGATGTGACACCGCATGCATTTACAATATTATTGTTACTCGGAAATGATGGTTTTAAAATGGTGTGTGTGGAGCTAGGAAAAATGGCTCAATAGTTAAAAGAGTATTCGCAGCTCTTACAGAGAACCCAAGTTCAGTTTCCACATCACATGGCTCACAATCACCTGCAACTCCAGTTCCACAGGTTCCAGCCCCCGGCTTGCATGAGAACGAACCTGCACTCATTTGTGCATACCCACACAGAAACACACATGTATACCTCATTCAAATAATTACGTAGGGGCTGAAGAAATGGCTCAGTAGTTAAGAAAACTGGCTGCTCTTCCAGAGGACCTGGGTTCAACTCCCAGCACTCAAGTGGTGGCTCACAACTTCCTGTAACTCCAGTGCCATGGGAACATGGGTACCTGGAGGCTCCAAGGGCACTAGGTGTGACACAGGAGTGGACAAAACACCCATACAGCTAAAATAAAAGTAGATCTTTACAACGTAAAATTAAATAACAGATCCCTTTTTTTAAAAAGTAACTATATAAACTAGAAACATGGTTGCTTACTAGCACAATCAGTAATGAACTGTGTACATAATTGCAGGAGTGCAGTAGATCTGATTGCACTAATAACTGCCACTGATAGAGGAGGAACGGATTGCATATGGATTGTGAGACCAGCCATGTCGTCAGGTGATAGGAATTTCCCAGATGATATACCTCATTAAATTAATGGGTGCTAAAGGAATGTCTCAGCAGTTAGGAACACTGGCTGCTTTTCCAGAGAATCTGGGTTCAATACTCTCAGGGAACAGAGTGTGTTATACATTATATGTTGCTGGCTGAAACCAACTTGCACAATATATGGCCGTAGTTTCATGGTTTGATTTGTGGGTGTGGAGGTAGTTGGAGGCTGGAAGCTTCAAGGTCCCCAAAGAGACCTTAAATTAATTAATTTTCCTATTGTAGTAACAAAATATCCTGACAAAGACAACCTGAGAGAGAAAGGGTTTATTTTTGCCTCCAGTCCAATGTGACGCAGCTGGTAACATTGAATTTGTATGCAGAAAGCAGAGAGAAATAAGTGCTTGTGTTCAACTCACATTATCCTTTCTATACAATCCAGAATTTTAGCCTAGGGAATGGTGCTTCCCACCATGGATGGGGGTTCCCACTTCAACTCACCTGATCAAGATAATCTTCCATAGGTATACCCAGAGGCCATCTACCAGATGGTTCTAGACCTTGTCAAGTTGACTGTTGAGATTAACCATCTCAGACTGAGCCTAAACCAAGGTGATAAAAAGGCAAGAAACTTTGTCACAGGTCCAATACCTGGCACGTTCTCAAAGGAGCGTGCAATTTGCCTCCCTTGACCCCAGATATAGAGGTCCCGAACCTACAAGCTGCCAAGCAAAAGTGAATCACTGTGAGGTCATCTGGTCATCAGGGCTATGAAATAGTTAACTAGATGTATCCTGAGGACAGACTCTAAGTCCTTCTTATCAACCATTTGTCCCAAGAAATAGTTAGGCTCCTGGCACAGAATGGGGTTGGTAAATACTTGCTAAATTAAACTGATGAAGAGAAAATGTGAGTCTGGTGTGCTGAGCACACTCCGTTGCAGAGGATATCAATAGAAGCCTGGTTAGACCATCAGTGGTAATTGACAGCAGTTCTCCATTGTGTGAGTTGTCCCATCAGGGGCATTCACTCCTGGCTGCCACGCTATTCACCTGGGAACCCATTAACAGCCCAGATGCCACCTGTATTCTCTGGTTAGACTCCATACCTCTCTTGTAAATTTCTGGGCCAATCATTGTGATCAGCCAAGATGAAATGATGACTTCTAAGATTCCTCTCAATTTTTTGACTTTTATACTTAATAAACTAATTAAGCTGGATCAGGTAATTACTGTGGTTCCCCATGTGAACAAATACATTCAACAAATATCCAGTATACACTTGACATCGGCGTGGCCTGTGCAGGGCAGGGAGCTTACGACATTGTGCAGATAGGCAGAAGTCCTGGCCCCCTGAAACACTGTCAGTGAAGAGAAACAGACAGAACAGCCTGCTCTAGACCTGCTATGTGAATGTGGTGGCAAGAGGAAAACAAGAATGTCATAGTGTCCTGGAAGCAGAGGGAAGAAAGGATCCCTGGGATACGCCAATCCTGTGATGAGCAGAGGCAGAGAGAGTCCTGTGGAAGAGAGAATCCTAGAAGTATAAGACTCTGAGGGTTGTCGTTACAGGAATAAAAGAGCTGTTTAATGGGGTGAAGTTGGGCTCAAGTGAAAAAGACAAGGAGAAGATAAGGAACCCAAAAGAGCCCAGTCAGCTCTCTTCAGAGCGTAGCTGTCCAGGAGAACAAAGAAATGGGGTCAAGACTGGAGATCAATGTCAGGGGAGAAAACATGATAAGGTAGGGAATAGTCCACCATGCTTGTAAACAGTTTTGTCCTAGTTGGGAAGTGGTGAGTAATGATAAAGAGAAGGATGGAAGGTAGAAAGAAAGGGACAGCATCCAAGAAAAGGCCTGAAGCTGGGGTGCGGCTGGGAGCTCACACGGATGGAGCTCAGATGTGTGTATCAGTGATGTAGGAGTTCTCTAGGGTGGGTGGTTGAGAGATTGCTAATGTTTACATGTTGCAGTGTTTCCCCCTAAATTGTTTTTGTTTCCCCCACTTCTAGAACGTTCTAGAAGATCCCCATCTAAGTTTCCCGTACCATAATTAGGAAGACGTCTGCATTTCACCTGCATGTATGCAAAAGAGAGGCACACCTACCATTTCTCCTCTGGGGTTGTTTTCTTTCAAAGTACCTAGATATCTTAAAGATAGGTAGATGCCTATAGAGCCCTCACACCTATCCCCAAAAGAACTTACTTGGAAATTTATATAAAACAAACAAACAACAAAACAGCTCTTTGAGCAGAAAAAAAAATGGCATCTTTGATCACCGTATGCCCATTAAACTTGTTTTTTTCTTTTCTTGTGAGCTTACCATAAAAAGGAAGGAAGGAAAGAAGGAAGGAAGGAAAGAAAGAAAGAAGGAAGGAAAGAAGGAAGGGAGGAAGGGAGGAAGGAAGGAAGGAAGGAAGGAAGGAAGGAAGGAAGGAAGGAAGGAAGGAGAAAAACATTTGCTGAGCACATAGAAGTAGCCCATTGCTTAAGTGGCTGGCTTAGATTTGGCAAAGGGAGGCAAATTGGAAAGAGCAGCCTTTCTGTGTTGCTTATTCCAAGTTTGGCTGAGCGAAGAGGCATGAGGAAAGACGGATACGAGAGGAGGCAGGTGCATTTTAAAGATTCCACTGTAAGCGAGGTCACCAGTTTCCATGCAGAGAGGAGCCTGGGCTTTAGTGGCAGCCTAGATTAGCAACTGCCACTAGCATTCTGGAATGAATAAGCAGTAAGGCCAGGAGTGCCTATTCATTTGTGACACTTAGAACTCATAGCCATTCTGTGATCTGGTAGTACATATTCTGGGATGTATTTTTATAGATATAATCAACGTTTGAAAGGCCGTCCCTCCAGGCCAATCAGCAGGTTGGCCTTAAATACAAATGGGAATCTTGGAAGAGGCTGGCCATTGTGGTGCGTACCTCTAATCCTAGCTCTGGGAGACATACAGGAGGAACCTTGGGCTTCACTGGCCAGTCAGTCTAGCCAACCTGGCAAAATCTGGGCCCATGAGAGACCTTGACCCAAACAAACAAAAACACCAACATGAACAGGATCTAAGGAATGATAGCCAAGGTTGTCCTGTGGTTTGCATGCACACGAAGAAGGAAAGAGGGAGGGAGGGAGGAAGGAGGGGCAGAGTCAACTGGTAGAGGAAAGGGCTTGGAAACTGTACTTGGGGGTCAGTGGATAATGTGAAGTAAAGTATATTTGAGTCCTTCCCGTAACTAATTCAAAATGGATGAAGAGAAGGCTGGCCCTTTACCTTCACCTAAGGTCATAGTTCCTAGGAAGAGGGCGCCAGATCCCCTTCATCATCATGAGTGAGGGCCTGGTAGCTAGCTCACTATTTATTTGAAATAATTGAGACTTTAACAAAGAATCTAACGCACGGTCTCCAAGAATTACTTCCATACCAATGTCACAGCAGTATATTTCATGGTAGCAAAGGGTTGGAAGCCGGTCAACTGGCTGCTAACAGACGGATGAGTAGATTGAAAAATGTCAGTATGCCTTGGATCAGGTTACTGTAACAAAATACTACAGACTGGGTTTCTCATAACCCGTAAATTCAGGTCTCTGTGTTCTGGAGGCTCAGATTTAAGACCAAGGTGCCAGTGTCATCAGGTTCTGATGAGAACTTTCTTTCAGGTCATTGCCTGCTGACTCCTCAAACCCTTGAGGAAATGGCAGGAAGAAGGCAAGAGAACTCCCCCTGAGGTTTTCCTATAAGGATGATGGTCCTGTCCCTGGTTATTACTGACCACCGGGGTCCCCTTCTCACCCATTTATTATGAGGGTTAACATTTCAACATAGCAACACAGGCATTCAGCCTCTACAGCATGTGAAGATCCAGACTGAACATAAAGAATTCTGGTACATGCTATATTGTGGGTGAGTGGGAGCCCCGAGCCTCAAGACCATTGTACTGGGTGAAGTCAGCCAGTCTCCTCATGTGCTCCCTAGATCAGTCAGACTCATAAAGGTAAAATATCAAGGTGCCTTTTGGCGGGATGGGTGTGGGTGAGATCCAGAGCTTCAGTTTTGCAGGATTAAGCCTTCTGCTCTGAAGGGAGCTGGGAGTGATGCTCACACAGACCACAGTGTGGAAGGGTTCCATGGCACTAGGCTGGACACTCACAAGTGCTGAAGAAGTGCTAAAGAGAGAATCTCTTAAGCAATGGAAGCATAATCTGCCAATAAAATCTGGTGACCTATTAACTTAGACTGGAAGTAAGAAGATAGAGTTCTAGTACAGAGAGGAATTCTGGGATAGGGTCAGGCAGGGTTTCATGTGGGAGGGGGGGGATTTGCCTCAAACTCTGTGGAAGGTGGTCACATGAGCCCAAGGAGAGGTAACTAACCACGAGGCATGACTTAGAGTAGTTTGAATGAAATAATTGAGCTGTGAGCTAGCAGAAATGGAGTTAATAGCTAGCTATTGGCCTAGCCATTTATTCATATATAAGAAGTCTCCAAGTTGTTATTTCAGGGAACTCGGGTATGGAGTAGCAGGAAACCTACAGTTACAAATGGTGCCCAATGTGGAGCATAGAATATGAATCTAAAAAGAACCAGGCTTAGAGCCTGAACATTTCTGGGTGGAAGGCACAAACCAGTCCTCTCCGGAAGCAGAGCGGGTTCCTAGATAGATATGGGGAACCAAAGCCAAGTGCATTTCACAGGTGGGGCTCCTTTAACAGAAACCACCCACTTTACAGCAAAGCCAGCAGAGAGTAGTGAGCAAAAGGCCCATGAGCTGCATGGTTGGGAACTCTCACAACTTCTCTCAAGCACAGCACGGTTACAGGAAAAGGTCAAAAAGTGTGCTAGAGAGAGTTAGATGGCCCAATTCAGGTCCACGCTGGAGAAGCCTACAACCAGAGTTAGGCTGAGAAGGACCAACTCAGGAGGGACAGGAGCCAGGAGCCAGGAACCAACAGCCTGTGCAACGAGCTAGTTGAGCAGCAGAGAGATGCTATCTAAGACACGTGGGAAAGGCAGGGAAAGCTGAAAAGTCAACAGACTTGGTAAGATTCCTGGGAAGTCCTAAGGAGAGAGCTAGAGATTAAAAAGAAAAGTATTTTCTATATTAAGAAATGGAAAACGCAATGACACAATGCATCTGGATCTCATAGGATTTTGTTTTGCATATCAGCATACAAATAATTGTTTTTTTCAGTAACAATTACAATTTTATATATCCTGAGAGAGATCAGACGTAGATGAGGAAAGGCCTGAAAGATGGAATGTTAGATTAGAGGCCACAGAACAGAGATTCGATGATTCTTTAAATCAGGATAAACAGCCCTCAGAAGAATCCCATCTAGAACTTACAGTAACAGCAAAAAGGGCAGTTCTGGATAAGAAAATTCCACAGTTACTTGGGGAATTAGAATGGCAATCCATGGAGATGCAATATATTGAGTTAAGGGTACAAATTATGTTTTATGCTACGTTGCAACAAAGTCATGCAATAGACTGTATGTTTCATTTTGTAGAGTTTGGAGAATTAAGCTACGTGCACATGTTGATACACCACGCTACTGATCCATATTCAGAATTCCAATGGGCTTCTGCCTTGAGTTCTGGAAAGGAAAGATTCTGAGATTGCACACTAAATAAAGTTGGTGGCTATCTTAGAGATGCCTTTGCAGATTAAAGCTGATGATGACATGGTAATGGACATGTGTAGCCATTAGATTACAACAATTGTCTAGACACTATGGCATAAAACGTGTTACAGATGTATCTTACAGTCCTGCAGGTCAAGCAGTTAAGGAGAGATATAACATGGCTTTAAGGGAAATGTTCGTAGAACGGATGTCTCAAAGCTAGTTTACATAATGCTTTACTGACTTTAAAAATTAACTCTCAACAAGGCAGCTATCACAGCTGCTGAAAACATTATATTATGGGAAAAACTGCTGGACTAAATCATCCTGTTTATGTTAAGGATGCCCTAACCCCAGAATGGAAGGAAAGAAATGTGTTCCTTTGGGAAAGGGAATTTGTATTTGTTTCCACAGAGAGGGAAAAGCTATAGATTCCTTCCAAACTGATTTTAAAAAAAAGATTTTGACAGGGGAGGGGCTCCTGAATATCCTGGCTGATATGAAAGACATTAAAGAAATCAAGAAAAACGATAAAACAGGTAACTATATGCTGCTCCCTGGACATAGGAACAGCTCTGAGACAGCCTGAGACATGAAGAGGACTCCAGCCAGAACGTCAGCCACACAGAGCCAACAAATCCTGTGACTACAAAAGCCTCGAGACTTATTATGCCATCCTTTCAAATGGCATAGATAGAAAGTTATATTGCAGTTTGTCTATACCGTCCAAACTAACTTATGAAGAAAGACAGATGCCTTACCTGCTAGAACAGAGAGCAGAAATCATCTTTAACTGATTTGTGCACGATGCACATTTCATACGTACATCAATGCAGAAATGTCTGTTACTCATGAAAGTTGATATATTGACAGACACCCATGAAGTCCAGGTGGCCCTGACAAGAGTCACCTTTGAGGATGCTGAGATGCTGAGATGTATTTATTCCAACATCCTGCTTGATCCTACTTCAGACTGTCTCAAGGCTGTTCCGTCAAGGCTGTTCTGCATCTGAGACAATTTCAAGATGACTAGCATCCCAGAGTGTTCCAGTCAGGACTTCAGTAAGCCCTGGACTTTCTCAGCATGCAGAGAGTAGACAACAAATGCTACAGCTAGCTTTCCTAAGACTTACCAATGTCCCAAGTTTTAGTCCCCCCGCCCCTGCAAAGGAAAACAATGTCCCCAGACAGCAGGAAGCAGTTTTGAAAATGACACTCATATTCCCAAGAATGGGATAGATGGTTTTTCTGTCCTTCAGTGAGTGGCGGGTGTTTGTCGACATTAATGGGGAGTTGGCTGCAAGTTGCTAATGGCCTTGATCAGGGAAGAAACAAAATGAGGGAGGTTCAATTTAGAGATTTCTTTCTTTTTCTCTTTCTTTTTCCTTCCTCCATCTTGCCCCCCCCTTTCTTTTCTAAGTTAGGGGGAAAGTGGAAGAAAGGAATGAAAAGAAAAAGGGGGACATAGGAATAATATAAGAATAATAGGAATACAAAGAATAGATTATTGATTCTACTCTTAAACTACAGAGCTGATACTAGCCAAAAACTTACATTGGTATAGATCTTTGCAT
Source organism: Rattus rattus (assembly GCF_011064425.1). Taxonomy (NCBI): domain Eukaryota; kingdom Metazoa; phylum Chordata; class Mammalia; order Rodentia; family Muridae; genus Rattus; species Rattus rattus. The sequence goes on along the minus strand of NC_046157.1, from coordinate 47,185,667 downwards.
ACTGATACAAAATTAAGGTTATGTTTGGTTACAACATACTATGTATCAACTCTTTTTGTGGTTTTGTACCTACATAAGTCTTAAAAATGCAATGGTAAGTTCTGGCCCTTTTGAAAGCTGCTATTACAAACTGTTTAGGAAAATTAAGCAAAGCAAGTTAATAGTTAATCAGTCAAACTTATGGTCATGTTAAATACTAGTCTAGTTTATTACAGAAATATGTTTCCAAGGTTGAAAAAATTATAAATAGCCAGAAACAAACAATTCAGGTATGCTATAGGTAGATTGTCTTCAAAATCCTCAAAGATCTTCAGATTTGGCATTTAAGAATGTTCTATTAACAAAAGGGCTCTCATGACAATGAGACGGGTCAGCTCCTGGCAGTACCTCACTCTACTTCAAAGGAGATGATGGGCCTTGAAGAACCTCCAAATGGAGCCTGCTTCAGATGCAGCAAGCCAGCCACAGGGCAGAAACTTTCTTTGCTCTAACTGTGACAGTATGCTGTCCAAACTGGACAAATGGGACACAGGGAAGTTGATTGCTGAGCTTTTCCAAGACAGGGTAAGCAGTCGTTCATATTTCTTGCTTCACAAAATTCTGTCAGGTATTGTGGGTCAGGAGGCTCAAGATGAGTCTCCAAAAACAGAGAGAAGTTGGAGACTGTTCAGGAAGCAAGGTCTCTCTGTCCTTTCTATACATTTGGAAGCCGCTTTGCACTTTCTGCATCCTCAGGTAAATTTCTTCCTTCTTAGGTCTCTGGTGGAGTTGAATACTAGATTGTAAAAGTCTCACATTTAAGCTTAATTTGTTTAGGATTTAAGAAAACGTTCTTAAGTCTACGAAGATGTTTTAGGTTAGTGATGCAAGTTATGATAAAAATCGAGTCAGGCACAGAACTCTGAGCTCACCAAGATAGGATAGAATACTTTCTCCAAGGTTGCCAAATGTATGGACTGAACCTTGTGAATGTAATCGAACTTGATAGTTTTCATAATTGTCATTATTGTTTCTAGTTTATTATTGTAAGAGAAAGGGCCTTTTAATGGACTAAAAGGGGGAAATGTTGAAAGAATATCTTGCATAATGCATGGGAGTATCACCTGTCAATAGAAGGTTGTTGGCCTGTTAACTTAGGCAGGAAATGGGGAGGGGGGTAGACATTCCTGTACAGAGAAAGGATTTCTGGGATAGATTCAGGCAGGGGGTGGGCTGGGTGAGGGGATTCACCCCAAACTCTGAAAAAGATGGTTGCGTGAACCTGAGGGGGTGAAACTAACCATGGGGCATGACTTAAATGAAATAATTGAGTTATGAGCTAGCAGAAAGGAGTGAAAGCTATTGGTCTGGGCACTTATTTATGTATAAGAAGTCCCAGAGTCGTTATTTGAGGGGACTTGGTTGTGGATGGAAACACCAGCGGTTGCAGAGGACAGATTTTATGTTCTGTATATTTTACTGCAATGAAAACAAATTCCTAAAATAAGTTCAAGGAGTAATTTTTTTTAAACGAGTAATGTTTTTAAAGGAACTTGAAATTTTCTGCTGCAGAGGCTGGCGTGTGTACTCTGCCTCCCTTTTGTGACATTTACTGAAAACTGTGGCAATATTTGAATGTTGGAGCAAAGTGAACTGTATCCTTCTAGTGAAGGTTTGTCTTCCAGCTGACTCTTCAGTCTTACTCAACAGTTCTAAAGTGAAGGAAACCTAGGAATCAAAAACTCAACAGCGTGAAGGGAAGCTTAAGTGCTTAAAAAGTGGACAGAGGAGGTCATTTCTAGGCACAAATGTCTCCTAAAACACCTAAAAATGTCTAATAGGCTCTTGGAGGTTGGGAAGGGCTGGCTTGTCATCTTAGAAAGACAAGGCTCGAGAAACTACCATGTCTGTTCCCAGTGCCACCAAACTGAGGACAGAGTGCCTTTTGTCTTTTTTAATACCAAAGTGGTTTAGTAAGGACTTTCTTTTCTGTGGGAAACAGATCCTTGTTTTTGTTGGTGGAGGTGAACAGAGTCTAGCCTTGTGACAGACACGTGACCGGCAATGTCTGTCTGTCTGCATTTTATCTGTAGGCTCATACCCTACAAAGGAGTGTAACCTCAGAGGCTCAGAGAAGGTTTGCAGCCCCAGGGGTCCTCTAGAGAAAGGGCCCTTTGTTCTCTTCTGCAGAGCCTCCTGGCCTCATGTCCTCCCTCCCCAGAGAAGGGTTCTGTAGGAGCATAAGGAACAGACCAATCAGAGGGTCAGATCCAGCCCCATTCATCTCATCACACAAGGGGTCACCTGGGAAGCTGGGTGGATATGAGGCTGCTCATAGTGTCTCTCCTTCTAGTCCAGGCTTCCTTTTTCTGTCCATGAGGCAGAGTGACATCAATGTCAGCAAAGACCATTGCTGACGGGGTTTGGACCTAGCCTGCCTGGTATTTCCTGTCCTGTCAGGCAGCATGAACTGGACTCCTCCTGGGACTTCAGAGGCTTGTCTATTGCAAATGGAGCCTGTGTTCTGTGTCTCCATTCTCAGCATCCTGGGTGGCTGAGGAGAACTTTGGGGCCATATTTAAGGACAATAGGCTTAGAGGACTGTTATTTATCTCTTTGCATGAAAACTGTCACAGTCTCCACTAGGCATTTTAGATAGCCCACCCAAGAACCACCTCAGAGAATGAAGTGTGGAAAGTTGAATTTTTTTTCTAGTTTGTTCCTCAGGTGCTATGATAAAAGCACCTTGGGCAGGGAAGGTTTTTATTCCATTCTTACAGGTTACAATTAGAACAGTGGTTCTCAGCCTGTGGGTCACAAACTCCACAGGGCACCATATCAGTTATCCTGCCTTTCAGATATTTACATTAGAGTTCATAACGATAGCAAAATTACAGTTACGAAACATCAATGAAATAATTTTATGGTGGGGGGCGTGGCCACAACACAAGAAACTATGTTAAACAGTCGCAGCGGTAAAAGCTTAAGAACCACTGCATTATAGAGAAGTTGGGGCAGGCCCTCAAGGAAGAGCAGAGGTAGGAACAATAGAGGAAGGTATGTACTGGCTTGTTCCCTGGCTCGCTCAGCTGTCCTTAACAACCCAGGCGTACCTGGCTAGGGATGGTACCACTCACCCTACATCATTGATGTAATGACAGGGCTTGCCCACGTCATTCATAAAATGTCCCACAGATATCTACAGGCCATTACAACAGAAGCAGTTCTCCAGCTGAGGTTCCCACTTCCTAGAGATGTCAAGGTGATGGCCAAAATTAGCCATCACAGGGTCCCTAAAGCAGGGGTAGAACTTATATAATTACTCCCACTCATGGGAGAGGAGTTACATACATGTCCAGTTACCCATGGGACCTCAATGTCCGTCAGTAAAGATGAGTGTCGAAATAATTATTAATCAATTCCAGTGGCTGGTTCACTACCTGCCCCAATGGTGTATGTTAGTGAATGAAACACACACAGCCTTTATATTTTAACATGCCTTAAATAGCACAATAGCTGGGCCACTGCTTAACCTCCATGTGGTTAATCCTAAGTTATTACTTACTAATTCCATGTTCAATACTAACTACTCTGGACCCAGTTGGGCATCCCTCTGGGCTACACTCTCCCAGCTCCTTCACGTGGTGGCTATGCCTATGTGTCCTGCACTCTTCTCAGGAATGGCTTCTCTCCTCTCCTCCTCTGCTCCTGGTTCCAAGCCTGGGAAATCCTAAACTCCTGCGTCTGTCTGTCCTCCCCAGATATTGGTCGTTGGCATCTTTATTTACCAATCAGAACCAGCTGGGAACAGGTTCCCAGAAGCTACGTGCAGTAGCTCTCATGTAAGCAGTTTTTGGGGGAACATAATTAGCATTTGTAATACAAGCAGCCACAGATGAGAATTTATAACTTTGTGTTAATTTTTTATATTTTAAAAACCGATTTAGATGAAGTTTACACGTTAAGTTCCAGTGGTGTTCAGTGTGTACACACAACTGTATAACCACCAACTCAGCTTTAGAACACTTTCATCACTCAAAGAAGAAATTCCACAGCCATTCATGACTTCTCATTTTTTCAAGAAGAGCCAACCTGGTGTGTGTGCTGAAGGCTGGGACAGGTAAGGCATAGTTGGTAGGTTGGGAGGGAGACATGGCCACACCACTCTACCCTACATATCCCCTTAGCCACCTACCATTAAAGGAGTGGGTTCTATCCCCATTAACTCATCCAACCATCCTTCAACTTTTCAATAAGTACTATGGAATACTTGCTGTGTCCAGGGCTCAGGATAGAAGGTACCACTTGATATTTGGTGGGGATAAGAAAGGGGACAAAAGATACTCTTGCAGAAATGCTGGAGTTACAATAGAGGAGACACATGGGCTTAACAGAAGTGTTGGTTGAGAGAGTGAAGAGCTAGATTAGCAGGGAATTTGGGTGATGGGGGCTCTGGCCAGGGTGGGGAAGGAAGAGCAGGCATTGCGACCACAGTATTTCTAGTCATTGGATGGATGTTCTAGAAAGAACTCAGTGGTGATACAGTCATGGACAAATGCTCCCCCAACACAGGTCACTCCTGGAGGTTCTAAGGCACCCATCCCACTACTGCCTGCCACAGGACCAGACTGAGTATCAAGGGAAAATGTCTGAGTCTGCCAGTCACTGCCAGCTGAGGACTTCTTGCCTGCCTCAACCTCACAGCAGGGAGGAGGGGGTGTGGTAGATACCCCAATTCAGTCATCTTTGGTACTGAGGTCAGTTCTGTTAAGAATTCCTCACACAATCATTTAGTGTCTTCAAGGCGTGAACGTTCAGCAAGGCACTTCGGTAGACACTCATGTGATTCTCAAGGACCAAGACTTGGAGAGTGTATGTGGACCACAAAGATTACACAGCCAGTAGCAGGCTAAGCTGGGGTTCAAATCCAGACATAATAGACCCCAAATGCTTAGAGAACACTTACAGAGTGTGCCTTGAGTCCAGAGCTGGAAAGTGAACATGAGTCTGTTAGTCAATGGATTCTGCAAAGCAGACTCATTCCAGAGCATTGGCTATGGGGTTGGTGTAGACTCTCTCCTAGAAATCTGTCTTTTGTACTCAACATAACCAGGATGGCTGTTCCCAAAGTTTCCCCACTCTCATAGCTCCCAGAGCAAGAGGGTGTGTGGACTTCCTCACTTCTACAAGGTTAGCAGTAGCTCCATGTTCAGGACTGGAGTTCAGAGCTCAGGCTTTGAGTGACTTCTTAGGTTCTGAGGGCAAATGCTTTCTGCATCCTGAGTGCCGATCTCTGCTCCAGAGTTTTTAGCCAGCCATTACCTGCTGATGCCAGATATTCCTCGAGAAAGCAGGACCCAGATAAAAATGTTGCAGTCGAGCCCCAACTTACATGGCAGTTGGTAGCAGCTAGGGACCTGCATGTCCTTCAATATGAGTCTTTCTGCTAACGACCCAGTGCCACACCCAATCATGTGTGGTACAGCCAGAATAAATTGTGTAACCAACCAGCCTCAGCCGAGTTCAGCAACATCTGTTTATATTAAGAAACACTCTTAGGAAGGAACACCCATTCAGAGCCTGCCCCACATGTGCCCCATACATATACAGCCACCAAACTAGATAAGATGGATGAAGCAAAGAAGTGCAGGCCGACAGGAACTGGATGTAGATCTCTCCTGAGAGACACAGCCAGAATATGGCAAATACATAGGCGAATGCCAGCAGCAAACCAGTGAACTGAGAACGGGACCCCTGTTGGAGGATTAGAAAAGGACTGGAAAGAGCTTGAAGGGCTCGAGACCCATATGAACAAAACTGCCAACCAACCAGAGCTTCCAGGGACTAAGCCACTACCTAAAGACTATACATGGACTGACCCTGGGCTCCAACCTCATAGGTAGCAATGAATATCCTAGTAAGAGCACCAGTGGAGGGGAAGCCCTGGGTCCTGCTAAAGACTGAACCCCAGTGAACTAGATTGTTGGGGGAGGCGGCAATGGGGGAGGATGGGAGGGAACACCCATAGAGAAGGGGAGGGGAGGGTTTAGGGGGATGTTTGCCTGGAAACTGGGAAAGGTAATAACAATTGAAATGTAAATAAGAAATACCCAATTTAATAAAGATGGAGAGAAAAAAAAAGAAACACTCTTAGAAAACTATCTTTTTCCCCTTTCTTGGTTAAAAAAATAATAGTATTATTAATAATCTGGGGTTGTAGTAAAATGGCATGTGGCAATTGTTTTTTTTTTCTTTATTAATATGTATTTAAGTCTAGGAGATTCATTTCTAGAATGTGAGCCTTGGAAGAACCTGATTAAGGAAATCAGCTCCTGCCATCCCCCTGATAAACGAGTGTGGGCAAACAGCCCTTTCGTGGGGCAGGAAGGCCATGGTGGGTACTGTTGCCTGGGCTGCCTGGCAGACTCCAGCAGATGGGCTAGTGATACAATTAGGAACCGTTGTGTTAAATGAGCCATTATTTAAATTATCTGCTGCTTTTCGTATCTATTAACCTGCTGGGAAAGAGACGGTGGTATCTGAGAAATCTCAGGCTCATCACTAATTGGATGAATCACCCGGTTTTTCCCTTTACTGCCACATTTTACCTTATTGCAGCAATTAGCAAATGGCTCTCTGCGGGATTATTGCCCAATGCATCACTGAAGATTAGGAGGGGCGCAGGCAGGAAGACACATGCTGGTTTGCAGCAGGAGGCAAGCCTGTGGCTCCTCACATGGTGCTCATAACTGTTCTTATTTTTTCCATTCTGGTCCCCTGATTAAGGGACATCAGTTCTCATCGGAGGCTGCAATAACAAATACCTAGTCTGGGTGCTTCTTAGTGGCGTACAGCCATTTCTTGGGTGCCTGGTTCCTGGTTGTAGAAGCATCACCTTGAGACAACAGAAGGAGAGATACTCGGAGTACTTTATGACAACACTAATCCCATTTGTGAAGCTCCCTCCTATGGGCACCCTACTCACAAGCTACTTACCCACCTGCCTGACCGTTCCTGCCCACTCACTCACTCACTCATTCACTCATTCACCTACTGCAGGCCCTGCTCCTAAATGCAAGGATACCAAGGGCTAAGTCTCAACACGTGAAATGGGGCCAGAGTCCCAAACCTTTAAGCCCTAATAGAATGTAAGGTGAAGTTTGTTCAATCTCCTGCTTGCTTCCCCTGGTCCTCATGTGGGCCTTTGTCGGGGAGAGTACCCTATATTGGGGCTGGCACCTGGAAAATTTAGACTTCAGTGTATTAACAATAAGCCAGGCCCTTGGGAATGGAGCCCTTACTGTGAAAGGATAGTAGAAGGGATACCTGTGACAGACAGGCAAGGCTACAGTGGAATATTTCTGAAGCGTCATGGGGTTTGGTACTATCTGGAGGCCACATGAGCAAAGGGCTCCAATTGCACACGAGTTTGGAGTTCTTAGGTATTGGTCAGCTTTTCTGGTTCGTGCGTCTGCCAGAGGCTGTATTTGTGCAGGGAGGCCTGGTGCCTGAAGCAGCTTGGTCCATGATGGTGGGAACAAGAGGCAGCTAGTCACATGACAGTAGCATGACAGCAGGAAGCTCAGGCCAGAAGTTGAGCTGTGCTATAAACTCTGAAGGCCTCCACTGGTCTTAGGTCACCCAGTAAAGGACTTACCTTCCCAGGATAGTGCCATCAGCTGGGGACCAAATTTTAGACACATGAGCTTGGGGTTGCAGGGAGTTGGAGGGGGAGCGCTTTACATTCAAAATGTCATACTCCTTTATCCTGAGCAATCTCTCTCCTCCTGCAGCGTACTCTAGGAATAAGCACCTTGGTGTTTTCTGTGGGGGAGGGATCCTTGCTCTGAAACGAGTGGACTTGAGCGGAACTTGCTGGGAAGACGTGGTAGCCCAGTAGGCCTGGGCAGCAGTAAGAAATGGTTGGGATCACAGGACAGTTTTTGTCTGGGTTGATTTCCTCCCTACTTGTGTACTCTGCTTTCCACTGGAGGAGGGCAGAGAGCAGGGGGGCAGATGGAAGGATGTGGGGATAAAAGAGCCGTGTTCATGGGAGCCTGCGGAGGCTACGATGAATTCCAGATCCTGGAAAAGGGTGGAGTAGCAACTCAGAAAGCCCCCATCACTGGGGCCCTTGTGCTGAGGACAATAGTCTTGCCTCGGCCTAGACATGCACGAGAGGTCAGGGTTAACGTGGAATACCAGGCTACCTGGCAGCACACAGAAAGAACAGGACTCTGGGGCAGGCTGGCATCTCACACATTTCCTGACTGCCGTTGGGTCCATGGTTGCCAGTGAGACCCCAGAGACATCTGTGCAGTAGCCTAGCAATGGCCATAGGGAGACAACCAGTCTTGTCTAGCAATCTGTGGCTTTTATTGTCTGTGACTCTTAATGATCAACAAAGAGTATTTCTCTCTGCCCTGCCCCCAGTTATTGTTTTTAGGTGACTTGTTTCTTGCATAACAGCCTCTCCTCTTTCAGAGGTCTGACGTTCCCTGGCTGCCTCAGCAGACAATCCCAAGTGTCCAGGGCTTTGTTACTTCCTCTCAGTCCTTCAGCGCTCTACCTTTCTACCCAAGCAACTTCAAACATCATATCATAGTCCGGAATCAGGAGCACTCAGGTCTGTCGGTTACACATCAGCTGGGAGCAGAACTGATGGGTGTCTGCTAGTCAATCAGAGTAAGGGACTTAAGACATGTTCCTGATAGGCAGCCAGAGAGAGAGAGAAGGGAGAGAGAGAGGGAAGAGAGAGAGAGAGAGAGAATTGATTCTATCTTCTTCCTCATACTTTTGATTGGAACAAAGGCCTAAAGGTCTGAAGGGCCTTTACTCATACCAGTAGATCGAGTGCCTCAAGGCCAGACTGAGACATGCTTACCTCCAAATTGTGAGCCTATTAGCCTCCCTGTTTTTGTTCAAACTGACAAACTATAAATTAGGAGAAGGGAACCCCTCAAAGACTCTTACGCCCCATACCCAACCTTCAAGGAACAAAACAGATTCTGCATTCCCACGTCTCTCCTCTGTAGAGAGTCCATCTGTATGCCTGTATGTGTGAGTGGGTGTGTGTGTGTGTGTGTGTGTGTGTGTGTGTGTGTGTGTGTGTGTGTGTGTGTGTGTGTGTGTACTCACCCCTAATAAAAGCCTTTGTGTCTGAGATTTCCCCTACTTTTTATATTGTACTTGAGACTTCTCTGGCTGTAATTTCTTAACTGATAGAGCAAAACCCAATCAAGACCCATAGATAGTAACCAGTAGCCTCGGTGCCGAACATGCTGTATTTCAAAGTCCCTTCAAAGCAAGGATGGGTCTGGCTGCTTCCACATGCACCACGTATATGACTTCTGTTTCTGTGGTCCTCTTTAAGCTAGCAAAGAATGGGTCACAGAAGCCAGTTCTGCAGGCAGTGAGTAGACTCAGAAACAGTCACCTTGAAGATGAACAATGTGATGGAGCGACAGGTATCTAGAGTGAGCCTGTCACAGCAGAGCAAATGGGAAAACATTGTTCTAACCATGTGAAGATTAGGGATTAGTGATACTAACAAGCAGCCAAAGAGACAGGATAGATACTTCCCACACTAGGAGCTTCTTGGGGAGAGCTCTTCCTACATCTCACTTTGGTTGTCCAGCTCCCAGTACTGTAAGAATGAGCATGCGCTATCATGCCACCCAGTTTCTGGGAATTTGCTATGGCTGCCCATGGAGTGTTGAGCCCCATAGCTCAGGAGAATTGAACCAGGCCTGTCTGTACTAAGATGCATCAATAAATTGTATAGAGCTTTGTGGCTAAGGGAAGAATTTCTCAGGTATCCAAGGGGGAAAAGAAAAGCACTGTGAATGAGGGACAGTAAGAGAGGCCTTGGATTTCTCATCAGGTGCTGGGTGTTGAAAGACACTGGAGAATATCCATAATGTGAGAAGTCCACAAATGTCATCCAAGTCTACAAAACCCAAGCAAGACATCATTCCAGTGTGAAGACCTCAATAAGCATATGGGAGGAGAAGGTGGCGCCCATCCTGGGGTACAGTCTGAGCTCCCCTAAAAGGACCTCAGGACACAGCACAGAAGTTGGCCATTTGTGGGCTAGGTGAACAGAGTTTGGACCTCAGTCTGGCAGGAGGTGATGAACTTACTTCCTTGTAGGATGACTCAGCCACAGTGGGAAATATAGTTCTCAAAAACAAACCCCTGAACCAATGAGATGGTTCCACTGACAAGAGTTCCTGTTGCCAAGCAAGACAACCTGAGATTAATCCCTGGCACCCACATGATGGGAGGAGAGAAGCAACACTCACAGGGAAGTGTGTCTTAGTGTTCTATTGTTGTGAAGAGACACTATGACCACAGCAGCTCTTACGAAGGAAAGTGGTTAATTAGGACTTGCTTATAGTTCAGAGGTTTAGTCCATTGTCATCATGGCAGAAGGCATGGTGGCATGCAGTCAGACATGGCACTCAAGAGCAGCTGAGAATTCTGTCATGATCTTCAGGCAGAGAGAGACAAGGTAGGCTTGAGCATTTGAAACCCCAAAGCTCACCTCAGTGACACATTTTCTTCATTAAGGCCACACCTCCTAACCCGCGTCAAGTAATACCACTCCCTAATGACTAAGCATTCAAATCTATGAGCCTACGGGAGACATTGCTATTCAAATCACCACAAAGTGTGTGTGTGTGTGTGTGTGTGTGTGTATAGTATGTACATGACTGTGTGTGTATGTGTGTATATAGTGTGTGTGTATATGTCTATAGTATGTGTGTGTATAGTATGTGTGTGAGTGTGTGTGTATGTGTGTGTATAGTGTGTGTGTGTATGTATGTGTGTGTATAGTATGTGTGTGTGTGTGTGTGTATGTGTGTGTATGTGTGTGTGTGTAGTATGTGTGTGTATAGTATGTGTGTAAGTGTGTGTGTGTATGTGTGTGTGTGAGTGTGTGTGTGTGTGTGTGTAGTATGTGTGTGAGTGTGTGTGTGTATAGTATGTGTGTGTGAGTGTGTGTATGTGTGTGTATAGTGTGTGTGTGTATGTGTGTGTGTGTGTGTGTGTATATGGTGTGTGTGTGTGTGTGTATAGGTGTGTGTGTGTGTGTGTGTATGTGTGTGTGAGTGTGTGTGTGTGTGTGTGTGTGTGTGTGTGCTGCTCATCCAGATGGGCCAAACTCAATTCTTAGCACCTTTGTTAGGTAGCTTACAACAACCTGTAACTTCAGCTCCAAGGGATCCAATACATACTTCTGGCTTCTACGGACACACACACACACACACACACACACACACACACACACACACACACCATTTTTTTTTAATGTGGGTCTAGGGAGATGGCTAGGTTGATAAAGTCCTATGTAGGCATGAGGACCTAAGTTTGGATCCATCACTCCCACATGAAAATCTGGGCACAGTAGTGCACATTTATAACTCCAGCACTTGGAAGGTAGGTAGTGGAGACCGGCAAATTCCTGTAACTGATAACCCAGCCAGCCTAGCCAAATCAAAGTCCCCCAGCTCAGTGAGAGACCCTGTCCCAAAAACTAAAGGAGAAAACAATTGCAGAGGACACCGGCCATCAACCTCTGTCCACATGTTCTTATTTATATTTGTGTGTCCACGTACACATGTGCACACACAGATTTTGTTTGGGTTGACCACACACAGACTTCTTGTCATTGCTTCATAAATAATACACCTGTTTTCATAGAATTTACATTGTGCTAGATACTTACCATGAAGAAGCAGTGTGATATGTCACATAAGTACACAGGGTCCTGTGTTCATGGGTCAACCTGGTGGCCAGCAGGGCTAGCATGACATGAGGTGTGGTTTCCTAGAGACAAGCTTGGCACTTGCACAGATTCCAGCACATTGAAAGAATTGACAGGCTCTGACTTAACAGGCCCTAGGTGGTTCCTAGCTGTGAGCAGACTGAGGAAGAAGGTGGGAATGGCATGGGCCATTGTGGTCCCCTTGTACCACCCATGTGGCACTGTAGGAAGGGAGAGGAAGCTCCCTGAAGATTTACCCTGAACAAATGTTACAGGACTATGTTAACTTAGATGGCAAAGTCTCGAGGATCTGGCAGATTACTTTCTGGCTATGTATATTTATTTCCTGGATGCTACCTTTCCTGTCACATGGCATCCCCTGTGTCCCTGTCTTAATGAGAGTTTTCTCTCACAGAGAATGTCCGCCGGGCTGCATTATGACACTACCTAATGATCCCGTCTTGACTTGATCACCTCTGACAGATTACTAAACGTGGTTCCACTTACAGAAACAGGAGTTTAGACCTGACACCTGTGGCAGGGAGAAATCCAGGTAGAGATGTTGGATGCCTAGGGGTAGGGGTAGGTAAGCCTGGGGATCGTTAGCACAGTCCAAGCAAAGGAGAACTCCACAGGTCACTGATGGCCTAAGAGAAGGCACAACAGAAACTTCTACAGAGTTGGAAGAATGCCAGACAGAGAGAGGGTCACCAGGAGGAGGAAAACCTAGCAAGGGCGGAGTCAGGAGGACTAAGGGAAACTGAACCAAGTTAGAGATAGAAAGTTGTGGGCCTGACCAAAGCTGAGGGTGCTCTGATTGTTGATTAGAGGTCTTGGGTTAAAAACTTGCCTGCCTGAGAGCATTGTCTGTAGCTTGTGTACCCGGATGTTCAAACCTTAAGAACTTTCACTGCTTATTCTGTGCTTGATTCTAACATCTGTGTTTGTTTACTAAACTGTCCATATTTGGACTGAGGTTAGATGCTAGGTGGATAGCACGCTTCACCCCCTGGGGAGCCATTGTTTACTGGAAAGATGGGTCAAACAATTAACATACAGGGCTTAGTGTCATTGGCCACCAGGGACTGCAAATTAGATAGCGTTCTACACCCACTAGAACGGCTGAAACAGCTAATAGGACCACCAGCTTTCAGAGAGGGCATGGAGCAAATGAGCCCAGTGGACCATAACACATTGCCATAAAGGTACAACTCGTGCCTCTCGGCTTGAGAACTCCTCCATTCATTTTTACTTAAAAGGTGTCTACCCTTTGACCCAGCAGGTTTCCTTCCCAAAAGAAATAGAAACACATCCACAAAGAGACAGAAATGTCCAGGCAGCCTTCTCTATCATAAGGGCACCACCGGTTCCCTCAAGAGAGGCAGAGACAAGCAATGGATTGCAGCCTGGTGGTAGAGAAGAGTAGAAACTCCAGAGCATGTAAGAGTCTCAACGCAGCTGGGCCAAAGTAGAAGAAAACTGCATGGTTCCAGAATGTTCAAGAACAAAGGAAACTTACCTGTTCTAATAGAAGACCGAAACTGGCATCTCCTAAGGAAGAAGGGCAAAGAGGACAAACGGGACATTTAGGGGTAATTGGGGTTTAGGGATGCCTTGGCTTGGGCATGGAACCTGCCTAAAGTCACCATCAGACTTCTGGCAATTTGAGCTTTTGTTTGTAAGAGGTGGGGGTCTCAATGTGCAGCCTGCCTAGGCAGCCTCCAGCTCAGCACCCTCCTTCTCTGCCTCTGCACTGTTGGGGTTGCAGGCATCTACCCCCACCATCCCTTCATTATACCGAAATGAGACTTTAATGACGCTGAAAAGGAAACACTGGAGCCAATGCTCAGCGTTTAGCAGCAATGACTGCTCTTGCGGAGGACCCAGGTTCAGTCCCCAGCATCCACATAGCAGCCCACAAACATCTGTAATTCCAGTTCCAGGGGTTCTGATTCCCTCTTCTGAATTCCACAGGCACCAGCACACGTGTGGCGCGTTTAATACATTCAGGCAAAATACACACGAAAAGAAAATACATTCTTAGTAAGGATGCACTTGTGAAGGGTGTCTTCAGCGACTCAGCAGGGAGATGGAGTAAAAACCAGTAACACAGAGGTTCCTGGGGAAAGGACACTGTGGTGGGCTTGATACTCCAAGAAATATTTGGAAAAGCAAGAAATTTCCAGTCAGGGATGAAGCTGTGCAGAATTCCAGAAGTGACTAAAGAACTGGCCATGGTATCCAGTATTACTGACTCGAAATGCCCTGTGTTTAACCAACCTGTCTGGAAGACTCTTGAGGTATCTGAGGCAAATCCCACTTGGTTCTTGTAGCAGTGTCTTCCAGGGCTGTGTCAGGTTTCCTATATAACCTCAAATGTCATTTTCTAGCATTTCTCCCTAAATCAGTATGGATATTGGTTTCTACTGATTAATAAATTGTTCTGCTTGGTACTTCTACAAATAATTTGAGGCTTTCCAATTTTTTTTTCTCCTTAAAAAAACAAAAGGTACGGATTCTTGTGGACACCGGAAGCAGTAACTTCGCAGTGGCAGGTGCCCCACACTCCTACATAGACACCTACTTTGACTCAGAGAGGTGAGTGGCTTACACACAGCTGCAGGGGCTAGCCTAGTGGTGAGGCCTGGATTGGCATCTTTGAGAATGTCCTGGAACAAAACAGCCAGAAGGCCATCTGTCTCATTTCGAAGGAGCTGTATTCACGTGTGCATGTTTGTGTGTCTGAGCGTGTGTGTGTGTGTGTGTGTGTGTGTGTGTGTGTGTGTGTGTGTGTGTGTATGCACACAACACATGCACATCTTCTTCCAGGGAATTCACGTCAGGCTCTGCTAATAGCCTTGGGGAAATCACCTTATGATTTTCAAGTGTAACCCATCCCTTGTTTACACAGAAGCTACACTTCACAGTGTGGAAAGCCATTGGAGAGGAAGCCCACCTACGTGTGTCCCAACCACTGCATATCAGGCTCTACTTAGGTGCCAGGAACGCCAGGGTCTCTTGTTTGCACAGCTGGAGAGAGGGCAGGGACTGCCTGTGGCACCTCAGGTGGCTCCTCATAGCATCTCAGTACATCAGTGCTGGCCCCTCCCTCAAGGAACAAAGAGCTTCTCTATGGCATGTGTGTGGAGTGGATGGAGTCCCTGTGTGTGTGCCCGGGCACCAGCAGGTTGGCATTTGGTGCTTTTGCTGTCTTGTCCTAGTCACACTGATGGTTCACCCTGGTCTTTGTCTCTATTCATTCCCCCATCTCCCTTCCATCACAGCCTCTGGACTACAGGACAGTGTTGCTCCAGATCATTCCTGTTTAACCCTGTAGCCTGGGAAGTGAAGGAACAAGGAGTCTCTCTGAATTCCAGCTTCCAGACCTTAAATGCCTTGTAATAAGATCAAAGGCCATGATACTTAACCCCATATGTAATTCTTACGAGTTTGGGATAGACCATGCAGGGGTTGCATATCTGATCCAAAAACCATGCAGTGCCCTCAAACCTGAAACGCTTGAGCAGCCATGTGACCCTGCAAGTGTTCAGTTCCACTACCGACCTCAGGTCATTCACAACACGAATGCCCCAAAATACCTTGTGCAGTGACCTTAAGGCCTTGTGTAAGGCATGCATGACACAGATGAAGCTTTCATCTAGGCGTGGGTCCCCTTTCCCTGGTACCTCAGTGAAAACACTCCAGAAAACCTGAATCTGAAGTACTTCTGGGAAATCCCAAGTACTGGGAAATCTACACCAGCCTAAATGAGGGTCAGGAATGGGGTGGTATGAGTAAGGTGCTCAGTGTATCATATGAGTGTGCCAATGAGAGACATGTAGAGGATGCTGGACACCCGTGTGCAGATTATGAGCTCTATGGGACTGAGACCCCACAGAGGCCATTTTGGGCAACTGGCTTAGATTGGTTACCTGGTGTTTTGGGTGAAAAACAATCCTCATGAGCTTAAAAATAATACATTACATGCCTTCTATTTACATATTAGGTAATGCTCCAATGTATGCTAAGTCTGCCCGAAGGTCCCCAGGCTCAGATCAACAAATAACATTCCACCCACACTCATTCCATGGAACTGAGGAAGCCCTGTGGTGGGCAGACGGTTCTGGATTTTAAGGGATGCCCTGCCTCTTCTAGGATTACACCATTCCTGTCACTGACCTACCAGTGGCCCAAAACACCTTCCCTTCCAGACCCATTGCTTTGCAGGCCAAGAAGTCCCAGCTCACAGATCTGGAGCAGATGCACGGCCCACCCCCAACCCCTAGCAGTGCAGAATTCCATTCCTAATCACACACCTGTTGGCAGAAGATTCAGAAGAAGGGAGCAGGGAAACTGGAGCTGTTATAAATGAGGGTGATGTAGATACACGGTGCACTGCACATGCAAGGGCCTCCCACAAGGCAACTACCTGCAGCCCCTTGGCAGCTTCATTTCCAGCTCCATTAGGGCCAAAGCGCACCCAGGAATCCTTTGACAAGACCATGCATGCAGTTGTTGAAACACGCGAGGGTAAAGAAAAGTCACCATTGCTGATGCTCTATACTCTTATCACTCTGTGTTAGTTGGTCAGCTGTGGACAGCCATGACAGCTTTCTCACAGACCCCCGCAGTGCGTGTGGTGCCAATGAGCCTTAGTTCTCACTCAGGCTCCAGCAGGCCGTGTCTTTTTCTTGTTTTGCTTTCCTCCTCCTTCAGGCGAACTCTGTGCCTTTAGCCAGGTGTGTAGGAGGTGGGCAGAAATTCCCCTTTATCCTGTGCAGTGAGCAGAGCTCCCAGGCCTGCCTTCATCTGAGTCAATACGAACTCTTGGGCTTTCCGCTGCTGCTGTGACCGGTCATCCTTCCTTCCTGTCAAGCCCACAAAAGGGCATAGACACCCCCTCAGCTTTGCCACCTCAGATCTATTTCCCTGGCTTTCAAGTAAATAAAAAGAGAAACAGCAGAACACACCCAGGTCTAGAAAAAGCAAGACTTCCCTCTGTGCTCTGTCTCTGCCATTATTGCTTTCTCCTGGGTGAGGACTGGGAGAGGGAACTTGTTTGTGCTTAGAGTCAGCAGAGACATAATTATTATAAATAATATGTTCTCTCCATATAAATTATCATCTGTCTAGTACTCTTTGCTGATACTGGCCGTTGTGAGGTTTTTCAGCCTCTGAATCTGATGGAAGCCAGAGGACAGCGTCTTTCCTTCTGGATCTCTGACAAAGATGTCTTTGTGGAGATGTGGGCCCTGCCCTGTGATGTTTGAGTATTGAGTTGGCCCTCGGATTTCTTTGTTATAATAAGGCTCCTGGTTAGGCTTGACAGCCTCTGATATAAACCCCAAGCCTTCCTATGTTGAGGTTTTGAACTTCCTGAAGCATTGTTCAGTAATTGGAGATTGGGCTCAGGGTTCTCTGAAAAGATCTCTTTGATTTATAGAAGACTACGGGCCACTATGAGTCATTTGTGCGGCTTGTCACCGTCATGAGCCCTCTTTGCAGCTGTTGAATGCCAGTGTATAACTATGCAGCAAAAGGGAAAGGGCCGCATGGTTTTCAAATGCATTTTCTTTTCAGACAATAAAATGGCCTCCAGCCAACTGGATAGGTGAAAGGTCCGATATGTACCTCACTTAACCCTATGCATGCTTGTCTATTAGTGTCTCACTCCCATGCTCCATCTGGATTTAAACCCACAGAGATGTTGAAGCAAAGAACCAATTCATTTTCTGCGTGATGACTATGAGTGAGATTGGAGAACCAAAGAACCACCTGGTGGTATCTTTCAGGAAGCTAGGGGGCACACAGATGTCTTCCAAACAGTAGGGACAGGTCTTTCTCTTGGTTGCTCAGGTAACTTTTCAAGATGGTGGTTGACCTGTCCATCAGGGGCTGGCTTCTTTGGAGCCTGAGAACTTGAACCGCCATGTCAGACCCAAGGCTCCCATTCATTCAGCTCTGCTGACCTCTGAAATTATTGACAAGTCACAAGGACCAAATCACCAAGCCTACTAGTAAATGCTAAACCCTGTGATGTGCATAGAAGTCTTATGAAGAGACCTTTGGGGCCCTCAGCATGCCCTGGGCTTGGGAGAACCAGAGCTGACCCAAGGACTTCACTTCTAAAATCAACAACTCCACCGCTTCCATGTTCTCTGGAAACAACAGCAGCTTTCTCTTGAAGTAAGATGGCCCAAAAGTTCTGTTCTTGGCTTCAGCTGGTCTCTCTTTTTAGTTCTACTTTCCCTGAACTCTCTGAAGAGAGGCAGGATGCCTTCCAAATCTCCCTCAAAATGTTTTTATTGCTGTGAGCAGACTCATTTCTGACCACCCACATCCCTGACTGTTTGCCACGTCTGAGCATCTGGAATGGAAGCCTTGGAAGTGAGAAGCCCATCCAGGGTTTTCTCCTGATATGATTAATACGAAAAGCCAAGTGAGAACTGAAACGCCATGTCAGACAAGTAAGGTGTTAGCAAATGAGGATGTGGCGATCACTTTAAAGTGCTAATAACCCGCAGGGTTGCTCAGGATCCTGCCCAGCTTCCCCTCCACTGTTTCAGTGTCAGTAAAGGAGCCCCAAAGAGGGTGAGCTTACAATTATAATTTTCCCACATTCTCCCAGAAAATGTTTTCTACAGGGGTGGCCACTGATCATGTGGAGCTGTTTAAGTTAATTAATGCTAAATGAAGTGAAATCAAAGTTCCCAGCCTTCTGGCACCTTCCCATTCCAGTAGCCACATGTGGCTTCCATAATGGATGACACACATATAGATCAGCCTGTTCTCAGAGCAGGTGCTGCTGGACAGTGCTGTCCAGGTCACTGGACCATTGAGAAGTCTGTTGCCCAGAGACATGAGACAACACCTTTCCCTACCAAGAATGGTTGCCCCCTTTTTAGGAGGCAGTCAGATTTTAAGTTTAGGGGTCTCAGTGGTATCATCCTGTTTTCTAGAACAACCTTGAGTTTTCTAGTGATAGCTTCTAGATTGGAGAAAGCAAGGAAGCCCTTTGGTAATTATACTAATCGTAGCAGTTTTGTTGCAGACTGATTGGGAGCCAGGATTTTGTTCTAAATCTGTCACATATTGACCTTTCTAGTTTGCATAGGTAGTCTTCAGAGGTAAGGTCCTGCCTTATACCAGAATATTGGGGAACTGAAGCGGAGAATGCTATAGTTTGGTCCTGAATGATACAGCTAGTAAGTGTGTGAACATGTACGGAAACCCTGGTGCTGTAACTCCTGCCGCCTTTCTGTTCTCTACAAGGAGCATCGAATTATCTAGGAGCATCCCTGTAAGACAGCTGCAGTAGCAGGAAACCAAGAAACATGTTGTATGGATTATGATGCCACTCGGCCTCTTATTCTGAAGAGCATGCTGAAGCCTAGATAGCATGAAAATAAAACACCTTTCAAAGCCCAGCTTGAGGAAGCTGATGGGGGGAAGATAGCTGATCTGCTAGTTAATTTATGGGTTCCATAGATGTAGACGGTGAATCGAATCTGACTGGCTGCTGGAGATGCACGCATGCACACACACACACACACACACACACACACACACTCTCACACACACTCACACACGTATATATGTAAAGTTTTATGCTTCTGTGTGGTATGTGGCTGTTCCCTTGATACAGCACCACTGCTCTGTACCTGCAACAGAGATTATAAGATAAGCAAACGCTAGAACATTCCTTCATAGGAAAGATGTGCTGACTCCTACGCCAAGCCCTTCTGGAAGCATTTCTGAACTTGACCCGCTTATCACAGGAATTAAGATGTCAGCATTTGTTTCCCTTACTGACTTGCACTGTAGATGCATTTCCCGCTGTGTGCCTGGAGCATCTGAGCTTGTACCAACACTTAACTCGATCTTTGATCCATCCTCAAAAGCTCAAGTCCCAAAGGCCTTACAGTGAACGCCACATGCCTGTCTACCTCCACTTTTCTTTTCACGTCTGCACACCCTCAAGAGGTTTGTCTGAGTTTTCCCACTGACGTGACCAATGCCCGATGGTAGCAGGTGTGAGAAGACTTCAAGGGCAGTCGGCTGCACTGTACACACGGTCTTGCAAGCTGCAGCTCTCCCCAGCAACGTATCTGCCCATTCTTGCTTTGGTTAGTCTATCGCGGTAATGGAACCATGTTGCTGTTGATATACACAAAGCTGAATGGTTTCCATTCAGGCGGGAGGGCCACCGGCAATAGGCTCCCAATGATGTCCAAGTTATCGGCGATGGGCAAAGTGAAACCAATCTAGAACGTGGAGAAGCAGAGAAGCTTGTGGGCAGTGGGCTTGAAGACGCAAGAGGAGAAGATGTGGGTGAAGCTCAAAGGCCGGGTTATTGACTTCAGCTTGGTCTTTTTTTTTTTTTTTTTTTTTTGGTTCTTTTTTTGGAGCTGGGGATCAACCCAGGGCCTTTGCCTTCCCTAGGCAAGCGCTCTAACCACTGAGCTAAATCCCCAACCCCTCAGCTTGGTCTTTAATCACCACCATTTTTACCTCACTAATACCAGGGGTGCTTCCCGAGTTGCCAAGTAGACCTGGAAAACCGTGCCAGCTGCAAAGGAGGCTCTGACTACGAAAGTATTTTAAATAGCAGCGCGATTTCAAAAGAAAAATGGATAGCTTTCTTTTCATGTTCGTGTACAGATGTCTTTTCTTTACGTTTCTCACACTTATGAATATTTTAAGACCAAATGGACTGCTAAGCCAAGCGTGTGACTTTTTTTTTTTTTTAAGATCCTAACAGGACATAGAATAGCAACACTGGTCCTCCAGTTTTATTCATTTCAGTCGTGTATGCCAAGTAACATCACTGCGTCCATTTTTGTTTGGTTTGTTTTGTTTTAAGAGCTGCTGCACCTTTAAATGTCCATAGCTACATGGCCAGCCTTTCAGTCTGTACTTGAATAAATATGTTTATTTTCCGTGAATTATCTTGAAGGTTTTAAACAGAAATAACCTCAGAGTTTTTAATAAAGTTTATTTACCTAAAATGTGCCAATAGCATCTTGCTCACCCACAAAGCAATACACTTATCAAAAATCGTATTTTTGACATTTGACTATATGATGGGAACTTTCTATTTTAAGGACACTTGCCTCATCCAGTTGGAATTTGCACCTTAAAAGAAAAAGAGGGAGGGGGATGGGGTAGCTCTTCACTGGAATTAAATGACATAAAACGTTTGATACTGTAGTACTTTTATAAAATCAGCTAGATATCATTCCCTGTGATTTTTTTAAAATAAAAAGTCAATTATGATTTAAAAAGAAAAAGAAGGTTTATTTTATTTCGCAGTGTGAGGCTACAGTCTGTTTTAGTATCTTTTCCTTTGCTGTGACAAAATCTGTAGGCAAAAGCGACTTAAGGGAGAACAGATTTGCTTTAGCTCAAAGTCAGGGTGGAGAAGTCTAGGCAACAGGAGGTTCAAACAGCATGGGCGTGTAGACTGAATATCACTGACTTTTCTTCTGCAGCTCCAGCACGTACCACTCCAAGGGCTTTGAGGTCACGGTGAAGTACACACAGGGAAGCTGGACTGGATTTGTTGGTGAGGACCTTGTCACCATCCCAAAAGGCTTCAACAGCTCTTTCTTGGTCAATATTGCCACTATTTTCGAGTCTGAGAATTTCTTTTTGCCTGGGATTAAGTGGAATGGAATCCTTGGACTCGCTTATGCTGCCTTGGCCAAGGTAAGGCGGGTCTTTCTCTTCAAGTTAATCAGATGAAGCGACGAGGCTGTGACAACCAGTCATTAAAGGGACCGACACGGGGGTCCTGTGTGGTAACTACTAAAAATCACATAGCTGATAGAGACAAGTGTTCACACTTCACACAATGAAGTTTCCAGGCATGTTTACATTTCCTTTAAGATAAAATATTAGCTCCGTGTGTGTGTGTGTGTGTGTGTGTGTGTGTGTGTGTGTGTGTGTGTGTGTAGGTGATGGGGGTAATGAGTATCACACAAAACATGGAAACAAGAGGTTGGTATCAGGTGATTTCCTCAGTCACCCTTTACCTTGTTTTTTGGGACTGTCTCTTAGTGAACTAACACCTTGCCAAGTCAATTCAATTCAATTGATGAGGGTGACATTAAAGGGAAACATACATGTAATTAAGCTCTTACGATCATATGAAGATGACACCTATGGAAGACACTAAGCCACCAACCGAAAGCAACATCCTGCTCTCCTGTCACACCAGGGGACCTCTGGGGAGAGACCAGCAACTGGTATATGATCAGATGCCCTGAGGATAGCCAGCTCCTACAGAAAGAGCCAGGAAGAAATATTGGAATATTGTGCTCACAAAATCAGAGCCTTCCCAAGATGAGGCAAGACAGGATTGGGTCATCTCCAATACTGTACTTGGGTCAATACAAAGAAATAGTGGGGTGCTAAAAGAGGATGAGCAGTTGCCAGAGGTAGGTGGATTCACAGAAGCCTAGGCTTTGAGAGACAGACAGGTATGTGTGTACTTGAGAAAAACAGAAGGAGTCTCCTGCCCTGGCCCTGCCACTGGGCACCACTCCTTGGTTCAGCCCTACACCTTGAGCCCTAGCTCAGTTCAGGAAAGAATGTAGCCACATGAGCAGTGGACCTGTCTGGCCCAGGACAATCCACCCTAAATAAGACGTGTTCAGCTCCAGTCTATTAACAGTGGGGTGTTGTGGGCAGGTCCTTGGCTTCTCCTGGAGAAGGAACAAGGGTAACCAAGTGCCTGTCAGATCTCAGGCCGGGGACATCACAAGGTAGCCATTCACTCAGCTCATGTTCATGTGAGGCAGACCCCGTGAGGCCCTTGTGTCCCATTTACACATCAGAGCTTTAGCATCAGTTGAAACATGAGCCCCAGGCCACTCTCACCCTACTGCAGAACCAGGACTGGTTCAAGAGCCCCTTTGTACTTGGCACTGTGGGTCGACTTCCTAGATACGAAGACTGGTATGAATCCTGCTCAGAGTGTGACTTTGGGCAAATCATATCCTTCAGTGGTTGGAGATGAAGGATGAGATGCTTTAAATGCTAATTATTCTAAAGAATAATCCCAAATTAAACTTAATTAATAGTATGTAAGGGCTTCATGAGAACAGAACTTTGGGATTTCTCGGGTGGCATCGAGACTCTCCACAGGACCTTTTAATCATTTCACCCACAAAATCCCAAGATTACTGGCAGCTAGCTTCTGAACTGCATCTTAAGGACCAGCTGAATGGCCTAGGTCAGGTATCTTATCTCTGAAATGGTGTGGCTGGCCAAGGACTGGGTAATAGTCCTAATGTGGGTGCTCTTGGTGGGTCCCAGGTAGTTCTCCAAAGCCTATGCATCACAACCACCAGGGGCATCTTAAGCTACAGATGCCAGGGTCCTCTTCATACCTTCTTGGATCTGGGTCCTTTGGGGTTGGTTCTGAGCAACTCTAGATTTCTTTAGTCCTCAATTGTTTCTAAGGCCCAGGCCTAAAGGGAAAATGGTTCAAAAATTAACACTATATCTGAGCTCTGCATGTATCAGGTTCTTCAGACAAAAAGAACTTGAGCTTCTTAAACCCCAGAACAGACAGGCAACTGTGATCACATTTGCTAGAGAGGGGAACAAAGTCAGGACCAGTTCCAGGATTGGGCAGACATGAAACAAACATGCATCCTCTGCTGCTAATGGAAAGAGGACCGAGATGAGGCCCCAACAAACCCCACTACCCAACAGTGGACTTTGTCTTTCAGTCCACCAAGATACACAGCCTCTCTGCAGAGATCACATGGGGATATGATGCTAAATCCGTGGTAGCATTATGGGAGCAGAGGAATGAGCAGGTGGTCAGAGAGAATTGCATTGAGCAAGTGAGGAGGGTCCTATCTCATTCATAATGGAGCTTCAAATTCTCATAGCTAGTGAGCAACGATTCCTTCAGAGTGGCCATGGGCAGGCTTTCATCCCCCACAACTGAGCATTTCATCTGCCTGAAAAAACCGACTATCCTTTCAGGGCATGGTGGTGCACACCTGTAACTCCAGATATTCTCAAGGTCAATACAAGAGAACTTCCAGGGCAACCTACGCAACATAGTGAAACTCTGTCTTGGATGAAAGAAAAAAAATATGGCACCTCAGAAAATTAGCCAGCCCTGGCATCTTCCATCTGTACTTCATGGCAACTGCAGCGCTAGTCTATCCTAGCCTAGAGCTGTTTACAGAGAACCCCTTGACCTTGGACACTCTTGTAAAATAGAGATGTCCTCCAAACATGTAGCTCTGTGCAGGAGAGGTGCTGGACAAAGAGGGTCTGCAATTCTGCAGTAGGGAATGTCCTGGCTGTTGGAGCTCATCTGTGATTGCTGGAGTATCAGAGGCTGGGATATGGATGCATTTTCCTTGAAGGAAATGCACATAACCTTTGTTATGTGTATGCTGGGTGGCTGTGGTCGAGAGGGGTAGGTAGGAGTTCTAGAGTAACTCTTTTCTCTTACTCTAAGTATCTGAGCCTGGGTCAGTAGCCCACTACCACAGGTTCACATAGCTCCTCTCCTGAAATCGTGACAAACAGCTTGAAGCATCCTAATAGCTCCTGGAGACTTTTGTGACAGAACCTCAAATGTCAGACAGGAGGAAGCAAGATGGCAAGCCTGAGTGATCACAGCTGGTTTCAAGCATGTGTATTAATTAACCATGAAGATTCTTTAAGTAGAAAGACCAAGAATCCCAAAGGAGAGTGATGCTGGCTGCACCAGGCCACCCTTGTCTTCACAGTGGTTGAAGCAGTAACCGTCTTTCCCACTTTTCTGCAGCCATCAAGCTCTCTGGAGACTTTTTTTGATTCCCTGGTGGCCCAAGCAAAAATTCCGGACATTTTCTCCATGCAGATGTGCGGGGCTGGATTGCCAGTAGCTGGATCTGGTACCAACGGAGGTAGTCTTGTGGGTATCTTTCAGTCTTAAAGGGATGAAAAATCACCAATTGTTGGGGTTTTTGTTTTATTAGAAACAAATGAGAACAGTTAGACACATAGTCTAATGTAGGTCTTGTTCAGGTACAACACAGGGAATGCTTAACTGCTACTAAATATTAGGAGCCATAACTTCATTAAGGACAATTCAACGGACTTGTCTTACAACCTTTAAAAGATGGCTAATGATCTTGCCATCTGGAAATGTGACTCCCATTGTTTAGCCAAATCTCACCCCACCTGTTTTATTGTTCCATGAGAGTGTACAGAGCAGCTGGCTTTTCATGGGAAGATTTGCCAGCAAGTAAGGGACAAGGGGGAGGTACAGCAGGTAGTTCTCCTCTAGGAAAGGCATACATACTTACGATTTCATATACTTGATCAGAGACAAGACCACCATGTCTCTCCCTTCTTCCCTCACCCTTCACTCCTTCTCTTTGTTCCACCACTACATAGGCACATACCACCCAATAACAATTTTAGAATGAAATTGAATGGAGCAATTTACCTCACAGGGGTAATGCAGGCCAAGCTTTCCAGCACGGGAAGTCAAGGTGCAGAAGAAGGCACCTCTTTGAGAGGTGTGTCTAGTCCCTGTTCTCCCTGCAGCAGGATCAGCACTAGTCATTGTCTTTAACTAATAGTCCACGTGCCCCAAGCATCTTTGTTGTCTCCTTCTGAAGAGACAGGATGGCCTAGGATAGTGGGGTGCCATTATTTTTGCAAAACAATATCTTGATTAGGAAATCATATGGTCTGTTTCCCTCATCTCCAACTTTCGAGGCAGTAAATCAATGCCAGTCAGCATGGTTTACTATTTTACTATATTTGTTTGAGGGAATTCTCAGCATCATAAAGCTGGAGCTGTATTCCTGGAATACCAGTGGAGCATCTTTGTCAGACTATGACAAAGTATTGTGGGACATGAACATGTGTACACACACACACACACACACACACACACACACACACACACACACACACCACCTTCCATAAATGGATAGTTTTTAAGCATCAATATTTGCTGTAGAACATCAGAATGAAGTAAAGGTACTTTTTTGGGTGATGTGTTATCCTGAGTAAATTTTTCTCTGTGGAAGCTATTGATGTAGTCACATAGGTTTTACATCTAACATTTGTAACTGTTTTTCCCCAGGTCCTGGGTGGGATTGAACCAAGTTTGTATAAAGGAGATATCTGGTATACCCCAATTAAAGAGGAATGGTACTATCAAATAGAGATCTTGAAATTGGAAATTGGAGGCCAGAGCCTCAACCTGGACTGCAGAGAGGTGAGTATTTTCCATTCCTGTTAGATTCTGCCTATAGGTGCTGGAGAAGCTTTGGTATTTAACCAGTACCTGGGTATGAACTCAAAATGTATGTCACATTACAGGGTAACTCAGAAGATCATTACAGGAAGACATAGATCCTTTATCTATGACGAGTTCAAATCAGTAAGTTACACACATGTACAAAAGGGCACACACACACACACACACACACACACACACACACACACACACTCCAGCCTTCTCCCAACCTCCTGGAAAAATTAGTATAAGATGGTGAGTGTGAATAACAGTGTCCAACTTCATTTTCATCTTCTTGGCCAGATGGTCCCTCAACTCTATTAAAAAAGAACTTTTATCTAGATAGAAAATGGAAAGTAACTGGCATCAGCTTTATCCTCCTTAACTCTGAGACACACACACACACACACACACACACACACACACACAGCTCTAACAAGAAGAAGACTCCTAAAGATGCATAAGTTTGACTCTGTCACTAGGCAGGTCTACACACAGTTATTACATTGCTATCAAGTGCTAGAGAGTTGGGTCCAAAGTTCACAAATCTATATTGTCAGAGGCCCTTAGTTACCACTGAAGACTCCAGACTTGGATCAAATGAAATGGAGTATAAATCGTGTATTATATGTGTGTCATTATTAAATATCCTTCCCAAAGGCAAATTGGAGGTGTCGATTAAGAGTTGTCCTTTCCTTTCTATTGATAATATAAAAGTAAATTTTGAACAGTTTGTTGAAGTTGCTTTTAAAAGGGTCACTTTAATTTCTAAAGTTCAGTGTCCCTCTGTCCAACAAGAGAGGAAAGCAACTTGGGCAGGTCCAAGAGGACAAAAAGCTCTGTCTGAGAGCCATGGGTTATGGTTATGGCTGTCCCTCTGTTATGCCTCAGATTCCTTATCTATGAAGTATCTGTGTCTTACATGGACATCTCCTGATGCCTGAGCTCTAGAGTATAATAAATGGCTTAGTCACCACTGAGCTGCATGATAGAAATGAGGTTACAGTATGTGGATAAGGCCCAGCACTGCTCAGTGTCTTTCCCCCTTCTCTGTTTCAGTATAACGCAGACAAGGCCATTGTGGACAGCGGCACCACACTCCTGCGCCTGCCCCAGAAGGTGTTTGATGCAGTGGTGGAAGCCGTGGCACGCACTTCTCTGGTGAGTCCCAAGATACTTGTGGATTTTCAAGGATGGAGCTGTGTGTTGTAAGTCTCTGAACTACTACTCAGTGTTCCGAAGATCCTAAAGAGCAGGTTGTTTGGTAGACTGTTGCTTGTGAAGCTCACTTAATCAAGTTACCTTTGGATGGGAATCTCTGTGCAATATCTCCATGTCGACCTCAGAGGGTTTGGTTCCCAGCATGCAATACTTCCAGTATTTTAACTAATAGTTGAGTTGGCACAAGATTTTTTTTTTATCTGAAGTAAAAAATCATCTTCGGAATGGTTACATCGTATGCTGCTTAATGACAGTCAGTTGGTCTGAGGGCAGCATTGCCAAGTGATGCTGTTGTTATGCAGGCATCATGAGGTGTACTTACACAAACCTGGGCGATATGGGCCAATCGTTAGATACAAAGGTAGACAAGATGGCTCGCTGGGGAAAGGTGCTTGCCATCCAAGTCTGACATCCTGAGTTGGATTCCTATGTAAAGGTGGAAAGAGGGAACCAACCTCTCCACATGGTTTGTATACCACATGTGTGGCCCCTCTGTATGTGTTTACACATGAGTGTTCCACAATAACAATAATTAATAAAGTCTTAAAAATAAATGAAACATAAGAAACATAATGAGTACACAACATATGGCTTTGCAGTAAACTCTATAAGAAGTACACAGAATAGCCATGAAAGGTGTGTAAATCAATGCCTAAACCAGTTACATAGTGTCTGCTGTTACCCGCTTTTACACAGCTGTCAGCCCGGTAGGCATGCCCACGCCAGCACCTCCACAGACCTGTAAGTGAAGCATTGGGCTATGATGTCTCGAGACAATAGGAATGACCCCCTCCATTACAATCTTGGAACCCCCACGGCTTCCTCCATACTGCCAATGGTAGAAAAACGTATCTAGCACGTAACTGTGTGCTAAAGTAACAGGGAAGCACAATTGCATTTGTGTCCTTTAAAAGGAAGCAAGCCCCAAATCTGTTTCCTCATTGTTCTTCATTTAACCCAGAATGGCATCCAAACATCTCATAGAAAACAAACTAGTTGGCCAAAGTAACACTTGTTTGATGGTTGTGTCCTGAAATACAAATATATCTTGCTGAGGGCAGTGTGTTAGTCAGGGTTAACTAAAGAAGCAGACAAATAGAATTAATATATATATGATTTATTAGGTGGATCACAATAAACAAACATTGGCTGACAGTTGACAGCCAAGACTAGCCATCAAAAACATCATAGCTTTTGAGGCTTGCCTACTGTTTCTCCCAACATCATCCCAACATTCCAGGGAGTGTAGAAGCATCTGACCAGCACAGAGGATAAAGCACCTACTGTGCAAGCAGGAGAACTAGAATTCAGAGCTCTAGATGCCATGTCAAAGCAGTCATGGGCATGGTGATTTCCTGCAATTCTGCACTGGGGAGGCAGAGACAGATTCCTCTGAGCCGGCTGGCTAACTAGACAAACTGAAACTGATATTTCAGGTGCAGCAAGAGGCCTTCTTCAGTAGACTGAAGGGCTATCGAGGGAGGCACTCACATCGACTATAGGCCTCCACAGGTCTTAGGTTTTCTGTAGCCGTGATAAAACAGCATGGCTAAAAGAAACTCGGAGGACAGGTTTATTTCAACATGCTGTCCCGCTGCCCTAGCCCCGCCCCCACCTCCCGCAGCAGCTACCCAGCTACCCCGCTGCCCCGCTGTCTGGCTGTCCCGCTGCCCCGCTGTCTGCTGCTGTTCCTCTTACTCTGCCACGTCACCAGTGCTGCCCTCTTCTGTCGTTTCTTGGCATGAACCTCAGCAGCCTGCTTGCACAGCTCAAGGGGTGCTTGGACCAATCACAGCTTTTGTTTGACCACTAACAGACATTTGTTCTGAACCAATCGCAGCCATTTGTTTGGACCAATCATTGCCTTGCCTCCACACAATACCTTTTCTAGACTACCAGGGGAACTGTTCCTTGCCTGGCCGAGGTAGACATGGTTTCAGGATCTTCTAGAGTTCACCCAGGCTTACCACAACAAAAAGTCTGCCAGTAACTGTTTCAAACTTCCCTGGCTTAGGCTGTGGGAAATGTGGCTGATAATGGTCCAGCTGGCTGCTAGGCTGATAATTCTTTTTGCAGAACAGCAAGGAGGAGTCAATCAGCTGCTAACTAGGAAGTCAAATTGCTCTGCCCCAACATTTTTGCTTATTACAGGAAAATGAACGTCACAGGTGTACTTAAAAGTACAAACAACATTGACAGATTTTGTAACTGATAATTTAACGATATTAACACTTCCCTGTGCCCAGAGAGAGGTGGGTCCCCCTTGTCTTTCTCGTGTCTACTCAGGGTCCTCACTAGAGGACCAAACATGAGCATTTTGTGCCCAGAGCCTGCAGATGATACTGACAAGGGGCTGGAGGGAGACCAAGTTGGCCAAATCCCAGCCACTAACAGAAAAGCAGATAACCGTAGATGTGTCAGATTCCAGCAAAAAGCCCCAGAGGAACCTCTGTTAGCCTGTCCCTAAATTGCAGAACCCTGGATCTCTATGGGAAGAGTGTGTGCACAGGGGTTGGTTTCTAATGTCAGGCAGTGGTCCAGAGCAGCCATGCCAAAAGCAGAACAAATCCCTATCTTTGCCAACAGCTGCTACACCCCCCAAAAATGCTAAGTCAGTCTTTTCATGTTGTAAAGTTAGAATGCTTGCTAAAAATCAGACCCTACTTAAAATAAGGAGCATATGCCCAGTGCTTAAATAGAAGTGTGTCCTCTGCAGGAGTAGTGTGAGCGCCTTCAGGTTTTACCTTCCAAGCTTTAAAGGATCCACAAGACTCACAAGGACCAGGGTAGAGCATCAGGTGTGTAATAGCCAGTGAGCTACAACCAGCCTTCGCATGCAGCCCGGCAGGTACGTGGAGAGGTGAGCGGCTCATACCCTGAGTTCATCTCAGCATCTCATGACTTAAGCAAACCACGAGACAGAGGCCAGGAGCTTACAACATTTGTTTGCTGTGTCTAAAATTATCCCATGATTTCACTTAGCACCTGCATCGGGGAGGAAAGGCAGGAGATCGTCAGCCTTGGGTGGGGCGTGTTCTAGTAGTGTGTGTCCTTTGCCTTACAGTGGAGGGCCTCTGGGCATTGGTCCCCTTTACTACAAGACTCAAGGGAAGCCCATCCTCTTGGCCTGGGTCTCTCCCTACTTAAGCAAAAGGCTATATCTAGACTAGAAGAAACTATAATGTCTGGCTCTTGACCCCCAGTGTGTGTTATTCAGGCAGAATGTAGAAAAAATGGTTTCTACATCTGTGTATAAAAGAAGCCCCACGCTCCAATCATGCCAGTTATGGCGTCTCAGCCCAGCACCTCCTTGGCTGTAGAATCCATCATCAAAATGGCACCTACACAAAGTGTCTTCCAACTTTAAAACTGACCCGAGTTTGGAATGCAACAGCCCTTGGGGAGACTTTCAGGGACCTCCAGATCTGACCTGTACCATCTAGACACGTGCCTGACCTCTCTGGGACTCACTCTTTATTAATATGGAAGCTGGCTGTGCATTTCACTGGAACACTGGGCATTCCTCGGAGGCCCAGGCACTCTTAGCTCTGTGAGATCCAGCAAGATGATGAGTCCTCCATCCTGACTAGCTCATCAGAGAAAGGGTCCTATGGTCCAGTCGGTGATCCATCACTTCTGTAAAAGACAAAGTGTATTAGCACCAGCAATAGAAATAGACGAGTCTA
Source organism: Rattus rattus (assembly GCF_011064425.1). NCBI lineage: Eukaryota > Metazoa > Chordata > Mammalia > Rodentia > Muridae > Rattus > Rattus rattus. Next base: position 47,154,742 of record NC_046157.1, on the reverse strand, counting down.
CCCTGGCTGTGTGGGAGGATTACCAGGTGGCTTTGTGCCTCAGAGGGTGGGTGATGGCACCTAGCATGTGCCATTGTTGTACACAGCACCCACCCAGTGTTCAGGATGTAGGTGTCACCTGTTTCTTAGGACTGGCTCCTGGCCCTGGCTTCTCCCAATCTCAGGAATAGCCTGTCATCCCCCACCGCCATCTGCTAGTGACTCTGGGGTACATAGCTATCCCCACCACTCCCTAGAGCTCAGAGAACTCAGGGTGTACATGAGCTGTACGAATTCCCACTTAATCACATCTGAGGTACTGCTGAGTACAGACCTGGGTAAGTGGAATGCAGGCTTTGTTGCTTCACAACAGTCCCTTCTTCCCCCTCAGCCTCCTTCACCTCTCTTTCTGTCCCTGGCTCCCAATGGGCAGGTTCCTGTCAACACTTTGCTGTAGCTCTGCCTCTTTCACTCCCAGCCCTGAGCTCTTGTCAGGGAAGCTCCACTGGTGACACTCCAACCCTCGTGCCCCATGTCTCTGTCAGACACATTCCTTCCACCAATATATGACTCAGGCACAGGCCAGGACCTGAGGCTAAGGTGGAACAAGAGCTTGTTAATTCCCCTGTGGGTGGGAGTGGGTGAGTGGCACCACTTTTCCAGACCCTGATGGGTGGCACAGGTGGCTGCCTTTTGATTCTGGATGTCACTTTCCCCCCCACAGGTTCCTCAGTGCTATCTTTGTATAGAGTTTGGGGGCACACATATTGAGTCCTACACAGGCAGAGGTGAGAGACACTCCTCTGAGAAGTTCTAGGTTCAAAAACAAGGTCATTCATTACCAGGAAGCAAGATTTGTCACCATGAGCTGGCTCAGGGAAAGGCCAAGTAGGAGACAACTGGGGCAGTGTGCTTTTGTTAATCCAGGAGTCAGGGAGGCTTTCTGGATGAGGTGAGGTCTGGTCTGAGGTCTTAAGGAGGGATGTTTAAGAACAGTGCACTAGGAAGCACCTAGTAGAAATGAACCCCTGGAGTCCACAGGCAGACAGTATACCAGAATGCCTTGAAGGCCACTGTGATTGGGTAGTTTTAACTGTCATATTGATGACATTAACCAGACATGGGGGGCAAATGCGGTTGAAGAATTGTCTAGATCATGTTGACCTGTGGGCATGTCTGTGAAGGTAGTCTAGATTGTTCATTGAAATAGAATACCCCGCCCACTGTAGGTGAAACTATTCCCTAGCCTGGGCTTCCCAAATTGTGTAAGAGATGAGAAAACTGGGTAAGGGCAGTCAGACAGCACAAGTTAGCTTCTCTCTGCTCTCAACTATGAGTATAACATGACCATCCATGTCGCCCTCCACTGTCACATGTTGGCTGTAACGAACTGTCTCCTGAACTGTAAGAGGAATGATTAATTCTCTGTTCCCTGAGTGGCTTTTCATCAGGGTAGTTTATCACAGCAACAGAAATGAAACTATATTAAATGCCTTTAGAGGTTTTTTTTGTTTAAAAGGCTTGTTGCTGTGTGGCCTGGGGTGAGCTGTCACACCTCTATAAGCTTTAGTTCCCTCCCTGGTAATGTGAGAGGGTAGCGTGCATGGTAACACACACAGGTCTGTGCGTTAGAAGGCTAAAGTAGTCATTCGCAAAGCATTTATCACAGCTAATCCCAGGAAGTGATCTGGGTGCCTTTGCAGCTTTAATAATTATTATTGTGTCATCACCATCTCTCTTCCAGAAGACTGATGTCCCTGTCACTCTGTCCAAATGAGATGTTGTTTATCCCTGTGGGCGTCTAGTGCTCGGGACCAGGGAAGCAGAGAGCTGTTTCCTGTTATGCACCAGGCTGGTGCCTGCTTCTCACAGGATCTGTTTTGTCTAGATTCCAGAGTTTTCTGATGGCTTCTGGACCGGGGCCCAGCTGGCATGCTGGACAAATTCTGAAACTCCATGGGCGTATTTCCCTAAGATTTCTATCTACCTGAGGGATGAGAACGCCAGTCGCTCCTTCCGAATCACCATTCTGCCGCAGGTACAGACCTGGTTTGTGTTCTTCACGTGTAACTCACACAATCAAGTCTCACTCACGACTAGGCACCTGTGGCCACCACCTTGTTGCCCGTGCTTGATACCGCAGGTCTGCTGGTCTCTGTCAGTCTGCCTTATCTAGTAGGCAGTGAGGGAGCCTGTCTTAGCTTGAGCCTGGGATGTTATGGTCTCACCTCACATGTTGTCATATCAATCCCATCCGTCTTTCCATCATCAAATGCCATGGGTGATAGTGGAGCTCTCAGAATGCTGATGTCTATGTCCAGTGAGCTCAGTAACCTGGGAGGAGTTAAGGAGTCAGCAGATAGTGAGAATCTGATCACCTGTTGAAGTTCAAGAAAGTGGCCCTGAATAGCTTGAGCCATCATTATTTATACAGAAATTTAGAGTATGCATTCAAACATATCCAGTTTCAGATTTTCCTTTAATTCTTATCCAAGAATCTCAACAAGTACTTATTAAAATTCATTTCGAGTTCCCTTGTTTCCTTGTAGTCAGTGATTAACCTTTGCCCATATCTAAGCAGTGTAGTGTTACCATCCAAATGATTAGGTCATAGCTAAATACACCTGAATATTGTGAGTCAAATGATTTAAGTATTGTATTGCAAGACAAATGATTCTATCTAGCCAGGCATATTCAGTTTGAATTGTATGCAGGTGGGCAGCAGACATGGCATTTCAAGGTAAAAGACAATAGAATCAAAGCATAAACTTTCAACAGCAATATAACCTTTGTATTTTATCACCGTCTGATTCAATAAGCTCACGCTGTTTTAAAATGTCTTCATGTCATTACCTGTGTTAGTTTTATAGTCTGATTCTTCTCTATACAACTTTTCCATAAAGAGCAGAAATTAACATTTTTTCCATCAACCCATACCATTTCCTTCTTTTAAGTAAGCTCTTACCTAAAGCAAAGGCGAATCTATCCAACTTATATTTCTTTTAAGAGCGTAACAAATTTTACTTACTAACTTATCCTAAGGATGAACTAACTTGTCCTGAGAATGAACTCTTTACTGTTGACCCTAAGGCCCTATCTCTTTGGGCCCTCTCTTCCCTTAGTATGTTTTGAGGCTTCCCTCACTACAATGTATTGGCAAGTTTAGGTCCTCAGAAGAAGAAGTTATCATTTCCAAGCCCTTTCCTTTTCCCTCATATATTCCTATCAGTTTTGAGATCATCCAATAAGGAATCTTTTTAAAGATCTTGATCAATCATATTCTTACTTAACCTTTTACGTAAGCAGGAATCGTGATGCCAACTCCCAAGGATAGTTGTTCCAACTATCATTCCTACTCCTCCTTGCTAAGTAGGAGAGAAGCTCAAAGGCCCTTGCTTCGAGGTCATTCCCAGAACATTCATGCACCTTTCCCAGGAAAGGCAACATGGCTCCTGCCATGAGAGGAAATCTCTCCAGGCAGCTCTGGTATCTTAGCCCTTTTCCCTCCCTGATGTCACCCAAAGGAACCTGGAGTGGACATAGATTCCAGGGCTGGGGACACACTCCCTCCTGTCAGTGTGAGATGCCACACGGCCTCAAGCCATAACCACAGGAAAAGGTAAAGAACTTGAGGCCACCTGTGACGTCTACCACAGCTCTATTTCTACTCTGTCTTTGTATCGATAAAGTTGGCCTGTCAGAAGTAAGCGCCTCATACTTCCTGTAACAGCAGGAACTCTTGTTTCCCAAGTGGCTCAGTAAAGCAAGTTGTGTCTTCCTGAGCCATATCTCCTACTCCACTCTCCAATCCTCCTTCCCTGAGCCCTAGCTTTGTGAGGGAGCAAGATGGACCACCAGACTGGGAAAGGCCTGGGTGAGCTGCTTCTGATCTCACAAGGGGGGCACGGTGGAAACATTTCTCTGCTGCACGCCTCTGCCTAACCTTCTCCCTCCCTAAAATCTAGGGAGGTCAGATTCAGGGTTCCTGTCACCAGAATCTTAGGACAGGACTTGAGACATGTGCACACACACACACACACACACACACACACACTTACACACTCACATTTATTATTGATGTTTTATTATCATTATTTATTATTATTATTATTATTAAAAAGAGCCTCTAGCCAAACAGAAAATTCTGGGTTTCTTTATACACCCTTAAAAATGTGCTTACTCTCAGTCTGAACACTGCCAGCTGTCCGTTTATGCTACTTCTGAGAGTCACTAATATTGTGTTCTTATAGATTATAAAATATATGATCTGGAATTATTTATTTTAGGCAGAGTCTCACCACACAGCCCTGGTTGACCTGGACTAGAACTCACTGTGCAGGCCAGACTAGCCTTAAACTGAAGTTTGCCTGCTTTTGTCTCCCAAGTCTATTATCTTGAGTTCTTCATGCACACAAAAGGACCAACTAAGAGATGCAAACATGGGCTGGAGATGGCTCAGTGGTTAAGAGCACTGACTGCTTTTCCAGAGGTCCTGAGTTCAAATCCCAGCAACCACATGGTGGCTCACAATCATCTGTAATGTGATCTGATGCCCTCTTCTGGTGTGCCTGATGATAGCTACAGTGTACTTATATATAATAAATAAATAAATCTTCAAAAAAAAAAGAGAGATGCAAACACACTCTGGGTCCCATCTGGCCACTTATCCATGTCTGTCAGTTGCTTCATATTTGATGCATAATCTTTTGTTTCTGTGTAGCTTGTTCATTCAGAGGTGATAAGAGGTGCCTTGTACATGTACTTGGGAATCCTCTATGAAAAAAACCATATCCTCCACCTTTGCCTAATATAAGTGGATCCTCTCTTGATGTTGTGTGCCCCATTGAACACTGGCCAACCTTCACCTCATACATTCATGTAACACACATTTGCCAAGCCCCTACTCCAGGCTAAGGTCCCTAGACTACAAGGAAGAGGTGAGTAACTCCTCACTTTGAGGCAGTGCTGACTGACTGATAGTCTAATCGTGCAAGATGTCTACTGAAGAGCCAGTGACCTGGAATAAAGCACTGTACTCATGTGCATAAACCCGCACTCCAAAACATGCACAGCACATATATACGTAATTAAAAATTTAAAAAGCTTTGAAAAGTAAAGTTTATTGAGACAATTTTGATCTCATGTCCCAGATGCCTGGAATGGTGCCATTGTCTCCCTTGATCTTTGGGGACCAGGGGAGGGCCTCTGGGCACAGTGGGACCTCCCGTTTTCTGCTCTTGTATAATCTGTGCTTTGTCCTGTGTCTTTACCCTTGTTTCTTCAACGAACAGCTCTACATTCAGCCCATGATGGGAGCTGGTTTCAATTATGAGTGCTACCGTTTTGGTATCTCCTCTTCCACAAATGCGCTGGTGATTGGCGCCACCGTGATGGAGGGATTCTACGTGGTCTTTGACAGAGCTCAGAGGAGGGTGGGCTTTGCAGTGAGTCCCTGTGCAGGTAAGTGTGGCTTGCATGGCATAGGAACACCCTAGAAAGGCGGCCTTGGTAAATGTGCCCACCTGGAACTCTCAGTGTCTCGCTGGGTACTATTGAACCACTTGACATGTGCTCATTTACAGTAACCAGATGAACGATAACCACCGAAATGACTCGTGGGCTTATCGAAAGATGAAATGGAAATGATCCACATAAGTGTATATGAGAGAGAGAGAGAGAGAGAGAGAGAGAGAGAGAGAGAGAGAGAGAGAGAGTAGAATACTGGGTTACTGGGTGTTGAACCCAGAGGTGTGCACATATTAAGGTAATATCTACCACTGAACTATACCCTCAACCTTTTACTTCTCAACTTTCTTAATTTCAAAACTGCATCTCTGAAGGGGCTCAGGAATGCTTTGAACTTGGGATCCTTCTACCTCAGCCTCCCATGGAGCAGAGATCTGGACCACCAGGCTCAGCACATAAAGCCTGTCTTCTATTTCAGTCACACAGCAGGCTGTGGGAAAGTGCTAGTTATTGTAGTTGCACTGAAAATCACTTCTTGCCACGCAGGAAATGAAAGTGCCCAAGAGTCCCGCTGCTGAATTAGAGTTTGATTTCATCCTGAGGGTTTTGGGAATGGAACTCAGAGGCTCAGGCAGGCGAAGCACACGTCCATCATTAAACTGTGTTCCCAGGTCATGAATTATGATGTTCCGGTTGTTGATGCAAAGTTAATAAAGGAAGGAATTCATGGGAATCTGAAATAAGAAGTAGTAAGAAGTAGAGACCTGTGGGTGCTGTGTTTTAGAGTCCTAGAATAAGGCAAAGGGATAATTCTCTCATAGAGCATGTTGGGTGGAGTAGTGTGAGCAGTCACCTCAGAGATGCTCTGCCGAGTCCGGCTGAGGCCTGGGTGGGACTCCACAAGGAAGTTCCTCGCCTGCCAGCATCCTCCAGATTGGCACCCGCTCCAGGTGGGGTTCACGTAATACCCGTTGCCATCAAAGACTAGGTGAGCAGTCCAAGTTGCCCAGAAGGAGGCAACTGAAGACTCAGGCATGTGATTAAGTTACTGGACAGAGAAGAAGGAGCGCCTGTCTCAGAGGAGGTGGTCAAGAAAACTGCATGGTTTCAAACTAACCTTTTAAGGGACTAAGAAAACTGTTTGCAGACTGAATGTAGTGGGTCATGCTTATAATCCCCATGCCAGGAGGCAGAAGTCTTGCCTTGAGTGAATTTGCTTAAGAACCTGCCTCAGAAAGTCAAAGGGGGTTGAATGCGATATGTGGGTAAAGAGCCTTCCTAGGATGCAGGACGCCCTGGCTCAAGCCCTACCACAACGACAGCATAAAATCAGATGTGATGACATGCGTTTATAATCTCAGCTCTCGGGAGATGAAGGTAGGAGGGTCAGAAGTTTAAGATTATTTTGGCTTTCTTTCCTGCTGTTGTAATACAATAGCCCAACAAAAGCAACTTAAGGAGACAGAGTTTATTTGACTCTCTATTCCGGGTTATAGTCCACCATGGAGGGGGAAGTCAAGGCAGCAAGAGCTTGAAGCAGCTAGTCCCATCCCATCCACAGCCCTGAGTGGAGAACAGTGAATTAATGCACACACGATACTGCACAGCACATTTTCTCCACTCTCAGGTTGAGAATCCCCTTTCTAAGGAACGGCGAAACCCACCATGGGCAGGTTTTCTCACTGCGATTGATGCTATCAAGACAATCTCCCACAGACTTGCCCCCAAGCCAGGCTGATCTAGGCAATCCCTCACTGAGACGCTCTCCTAAAGTTGCGGTAGGTTGTATCAAGTTGACAGTTAATACCAACCAGCACAAAGCAATCAAAGGTTTAAGGACAGCTGCTGTTCATATCAGAGAACCAGCATCTCTGAAGGTGTGGTAGCCATCTGGAGAATGAATGTAAGGACCGTGTTAAGGAAAAAACTACGGGCTGGAGAGATGGCCCAGTGGTTAAGAGCACTGACTGCTCTTCCAGAGGTCCTGAGTTCAAATCCCAGCAACCACATGGTGGCTCACAACCATCTGTAATGAGATCTGATGCCCTCTTCTGGTGTGTCTGAAGACAGCTACAGTGTACTCATATATAATAGATAAATCTTAAAAAAAAAACATTACATGTGGTCTATAAGGATATTCAGTCACCCAGACATATGATATGTCACCCAGACATACATGATGTGGTGGTGATGTGTGTGTGTGTGTGTGTGTGATGACTGTGAGACTGTGTGTGTGTGTGTGTGTGTGTGTGTGTGTGTGTGCATGAGATTGAGAGAGAGAGAGAGAGAGAGAGAGAGAGAGAGAGAGAGAGAGAGAGAGGGAATGATCGATCCTGTATACAGGTGCATGTGTGAGTTTGACATTACACTCGTACATGTGTGAACATGCATGTGGAGGCCAGAGAACATCCTAGCTGTCACCCCTCCGGATGCCATCTACCTTGCTTTTTGTAACAGGGCCTCTTGATGACCAGGCACTCACCACTTTACCCACGCTGCCTGACCACAAATCCTTGCATCTTCTTGTCCCTGCCCCTCAGTTCTAGGATTACAAGTGTCTGTCACCATGTCCAGCTTCTTCACATGGGCTTTGAGACATCAGACTTGGGCCGCCATGCATATATGATGAATACCTTACTAGCTTGAGCTGCTCCCCCATTCCTCATGTATTTACTGTATAATTTATACTGTTATGATGCCACTGAGATCTTTCCCCATCTCGTGACAGTGTGGCCTAAGACATCACAGCATTCTCAACTCTGAATATTACACTTCCTTTAAGGCAATCTTAAGAACTAAACCATTTTCCCCACCATCCTAGTTTCCATATTAAATGTTATTAAGCCAGGGGCTACCCTTGCAGCAGCTGGCATTGTGTGCATATAACACCTGCCAGGCTGTGGTAATGGTATGCTATCTGAATAGACCACTGCTGGATGTGGCTTGGCATTGTTTCACAGAGAGGCAATGCAGCTGTACTGATTTCACTCTGAACTCTTTGATGTTGTGATGCAAGGTTTTTTTTTTTTTTTGTATATGACATTTAAAAATATTTTTAAGGCCTTGGCACTTACACACTTGATTGCACAGCTGTGAGAAGGTACCCTAGTATATGTTTCTTCTTCAGCACAAATTATTTGCTATCAGAGTCATTGCTTTCCTGGGGCTGCCGTTACAATAGACAAGCTCTGTAACGCTGTGAGAAATTGACTTATAGTTATTCTTAACAATATTTTAAATTCTAGAAAGCATTCATTCACTTCCCAGTACCCTCAGGGGATGGGTCCTAGGATGCCTCTCAAGTATCAATATCTATTGGTACTCGAGTCCTGTGTGCAAAATGGTGCTGTGTACACAGGTAACCCAGACTTGAACCCGTTTCTCTATCTCTAGCAACGTGATACAGTCCAAACACAATGTAAATGATTCCTGTTTTCCTTGCTCAGGGAACAACGAGGGCACAGCCAACTGCATCCAGCCCATCTTTTCAAGTATTTTCCATCTGAGGCTGCTTGAGTTCACGGACTCATCGACAGAAAGGGCTGACTGTGCATAAGGCATGCACACTTACAGAAAGTCCGATCTAATAGACTTTTAATCATATTTTCCTCAAAAGCTTGTGGTAAATGTAGCTAGTACCCCTCCCTCATCTGGCATGGATTCTTCTCACATTACTGCACATGTCTTATTTTGTCAGACAGGTGCAAGTGCTGTATTGCTGCCTAACAGCTTTCTCCTGAACTTGGCTACTCTTTACTGCGGTTCCTAGTGCAGTTTCTAAAGATCTGGTTATCACCTGGAGCCATCTGGCGTCAGCTGCCATCGCTGCCAAGCTCACGCATGTGGTTGTTGACAGGAGTCCTTTGTTGCCAGAAAGCATTGCCACAACCTGCCTGAGTGTCCTCAAAGTAGTACCTGGTCCCTCCCTGATTGACTGGTCCAATTTGGGGTGCCATGAAACCCTTAAGACATAATCCAAAGTCTTTCTTTACCCCAGACTTGATGGTAGTCCCTTTGTGTATGCCTTACTATGTTGGTTCTGCACTGTAGTAGAGGAGAGGGCTATGTGGTTAAATGTCAGGAAGTGGATCTCAAATGGAAACGCATCTTGAATTCTGTCTACCATAAAATTGGTTATGATTCATTTTCATTGTCAGTTTGGTACAGCCTACAGTCGCCAGGGAAGAGAGCATCCTCAAGATAGCCTCTGGGTCGGTCAGGTTGTCCTCTGCCATGTCTGTAAGAGATTGTCTTGATTACATTAATTCAGGTGGGAAGGCCAGCCCATTGTGGGTGGTACCATTCCCTTGGTTTCAGTCCTGGACTGTGTAAGTGTAGAAAAGGGGATTGTATACAAATAGACACATAGATCAATAGAATCCATTCTTTCTGTGGATTTGATATGACCAGGTGTTCCAAGTCTCTGCCACAATCTGAAATAAAGGGCTGTGACCCTAAATGGTGTCAGAATAAATCCTTCCTGGGCATGAAGACAATGAGCCCTTGTGTGAACCTCAGGTCAGGGAATGACTCTTCTATGCCCCATGCGTGTTTAAACCTGGGATGATATGAGCACACTGGTCCACACCCATAGTCTTTGCTCTTTGTAAAGCTGAGGCAAGGACATCCCTCCAGCCAGGAGTTTGGAGTTAGCCTCCATAACATTGCAAGACTATCTATTTAAAAAACAATACTGATAATATAGCTCAGTGATAGAACATGCACTTAGCAAATCTAAGGCACAGTCTTCGATCCCCAGGAACAAACTAACTACATAAATAGTAGGAGCTGCACTTTAGCCTCCGTCTGTGATAAATTCCCCACAGAGCCAACCAAATTGATGGGGGCAAAAGTTATGGGAGCTTCCAGTATTTCCCAGTGCTCACCCCCCTTTTTTGGCTTTATAATTTTGGGCAGCTCTTAGTTTATAGAGTTCACTGAGGATTGCAGTGGGGGAGCAGTGAGCAGAAGCCCTTCACCAGAATCCCTGAGGCTCCAAGACTGACTTTATAGACTTCCTGACTTGTTTTCAGCTGGAGTACAACAGGGTGGCCATGGCTCTGGGTCACTTGGGGAAAGTGCCTAGACAGTCTCCTTTTCTTTGTGTGTATATATAGACTGTAGGTTGTATGTGAGTGTGCACGTGTGCATACTAGTACATGTACACATGGGTTCTTGTGCTTATGGAGGTCAGAAGTCAACTTCAGGGTTCTTTTTGTCACTCTTCGTCTTGTTCTTTGAGACAGTGTCTTTCATTGGTCTGGAACTTACCAAGTAGGCTACACTGTCTGTTGGGCATGCCCCAGGGATCCACCCGTCTCTGTTTCCACCACACTGGGATTATAACAGCGTGCCACCACACTGGGCTTTGTTTGTTTGTTTGTTTGGTTTGTTGGTTTGTTGGTTGGTTGGTTGGTTGGTTGGTTGGTTCTAGGAATCAAATCCAGGTACTCAGGCTTACTCATCCTTTGTCATCTGAGCCTTTCCCCAGACAGCTTTTTTCTGCTGTCCATGCCAATTCACACACCCTAGAGAATCTGTGCAAATACGGAACTGTGCAAATTAGCTGGATACTGTGAGCAGTGTAGAAATGACCCTCCCAAGTCTGTGGCTTATCCCTATTCTAGGCCCTGGGGCCCCTTCATCTGGCTCCATGTTCCCTTGTACAAGTGTCTTCAGCTAAGCAGATAATAAAGATAGAGTTAAATTGACAGCTCGGCTGTCTTAATGCCTGCAGGGCTTCTGAAATACCATCAGTCTCTTTTTATAGATGGAGACATTTAGCACCCAAGAGCTATATAGATTTCAGCTCATACAACTTGAAACACATTGTGGATTATGGCAGCCATTCCGTGGAGTTTTTCTTGCTGCAGGTTGAAAGTGGATCATCTGGTACAGCTCATGTTTAAAAATAGGGCTGGTGGTGTGAAGACGAGCCTCGGAGGGAGATACGCCTGTACTTATCTGCTTAGAATATTGTCAAAGACACCAAAAGCTGAGAACCACTGGCTCCACGTTGTACAAATGAAAACCCTATGAATAGCCTGTGCCTACTGCAGAGAATACAGGCTTGAGAAGGCTCATCCAGCAAAGTGCTTGCCACACAGGCATGAGGACCTGAGTTCAGTCCTTAGCACCCATGTCCAAAGCAGATATAGTGGTGCGCACCCAATCTGATTGTAATGCCAGATTAGGGGTGGGAGGGTGGATAGGAAGATTCCTGCAGGAGGGAGGGAGGAGAGAGAAGAGAGGGGAGGGGCTGGCTGTGTATCTGCAACCCTTCTAACTGCAGAGTAATATTCCTGAAGCAGCCATTTGCAGGAGATGTCTTGATCACAGATCTTCAGTTTAGTAAGGCCCTTTGTTTCGTTTTATGCCTCGTGTAGGGAGGGGATCTGACTAGCATCCTTAGTAAAATGATATATCTCCCAAGGCATTCGTGATTAACCAGGTCATGGTCTTCTGGGGACAACAGAAAAAAAAATACACAATTAAAATGTTAACCTCAGACATTGATAAAAGAATTAAAGTAACAACATAGTAACAGCTGACTGTCACGCGTAGCACAGTACACACTTAACATCTGCTAACTCACCTATTCTTCCAACATTGTCACTTATAGGGGCAGTTACACTCCCGTTTTACAGATGAGGAAAGTGAGAGTCAAAGCACAGAGCAGACAGGGCAGTTAAGTTCAATGAGGTAGTCCCTGACAAGGAGCAAACATCTGAAGACAGAGTCCACTTGCAAATTCACTCCCCTCCCCACAGCGAACAATGACCTCTCATATATAGACCCATCATAGCAAAGTCAAGTCAACTTCATAGCACAGTTAATGTATATAATAAATGCACAGACACCTAGTGAGGGGCTGCTCCTGAAAATAGCAACCAGACATAGCTCTTATTGTTGCTGTTTTTGAGAAGGGTCTGAGGCTAGCTTCAACCTCCCCATGTGGCCAAGGATGACCTACAGCTTCTTATCTTCCTGCTTCCCCTAGTGCTGGAGTTACAGATGTAACTACCACAGCAGCTTGGGCAGTGCTTGGCATGGAGCCTCAGGCTTCCTGCATGCTAGGCAGGCTCTATACCAAACAAGTCACATCTCCAGTCCTCAGCCTCCGTTTGAAATCCAGTTTCCTCCATTGCTCTTGTGAGCGCGTGGTTGTTTCTAACTAATGCATTATGTCTGACAAGCTGAGATTGGTACTTTTCCCAAAATTTCTTAAAAAGGAGCAGGGTGAATGAAAAAGTTAGGAGGAGGAAGACATGATGAGTCCTAAAGTTGGAGAAGATTTTAGATATAAAGGAGAAAGCAGTCAGAGATAAGAATCCAAGCTGAACATGGCTGGCAGACTAAATGGGAAGGGAAAGCAATAGAGGAGCCACTGACCAAGAGAGGTGGCCCAGACAAAGCCAAAATGCTGAGTTATATAGGGATCAGGCTAGGGGAGGAGAAACCATCAGGAGGGAGAGGTTTAGGGTGGTGGCACAGGGAGGAGTTCTGGGAGGAGTCACAGATACTGAGGGATGTTGGGAGAGCCGGCCAGCATCTACTTTAGTATGTTAATAGCTACCTCAGTCACACAGGTTTCTAAGACCTAGCACATAAGGTCATCTTCTGACTTCAAAGTAACAGTATGTTCAGTGAAGAAAATGTGATTTTATTGAGAGTTTGGTTTTGTTGTTGTTTTGGGGGTGCTTGGGGCTTTTGGGGTTGTTGTTGTTGTTTATAATACACACACACACACACACACACACACACACACACACACATATATATATATATATATATATATATATATATATATATATATATATGTATGTATATATGAAAAATACAGACAAATACAGGCATTCAACTTGAAGAAGATTTCTGGGGTTGGTTCCCTGACCTGCTGGCATGGCTGTTTCTTAAGCACTCCATGTGATGTCCTTTCTAGAATTGTTACTAGCGTGTATTAATTAATTGTTCATATTAGTAAGCCAATATGATATTCTTACATCCCTATGCATTGTACATGAATCAAACCCTACACTAATTATTCCACTGTACCTGACCATGCCCTTCTCAGTTCTTTATAGGGGATAGGAGTGTCTTTGTGATTTTGTGAGTGAGTGAGTGTGTGTGTGTGTGTGTGTGTGTGTGTACATGCACACGTCTCTGCAATCTATGAATTTATATATGGCTCACAATAAGTTCTGAAAATTTTTAGTTACTGTTTCTTCTCCTTGGTCTCCTACCCTTCTCTTTCCTTTGGCCCTTTAACATGAATAAGAAGTGTGTGATAATCCATATACACTGAGGTTCTCTGTTTGGTTCTCAGTGTTCTCTGTGTGTGTCAGTTCACATTGTTCTATTATGACATCTTTAATTTGGTTGGTCCTTTTAGAAGATTTATTTTTATTTTTTTATATAGGGGTGTTTTTATCTGCATATATGTATGAGCACAGGAGTGTACTGCCCACAGAGGCCAAAAGAGGGTGTTGGTTCCCCTGGAACTAAAGTTACAGATGGTTTTGAGGTACTACGTGGACACTGATTATTGAACCAAGGTTATCTTCAAGAATAACCAGTAGTCTTAACCACTGAGCCGTCTCTTCTGCCCCTGATGCTCTTTGTTTACAGTGCATGTACCATTAATAACACCAGTGTGGTTTTCATGTTATGTATTATACCAGGAAGATTGATTTAGGTCTTCTAACATCTTCTGTATCTCTATTGTGTTAAATATTCCTCTGACTTCCTCATTAAAATATGGTGTTAATCAAGCCCATAGTGTCCTGTGTGCAACTGAACTCATCTTTGGCATTTCTGGCTAAAATTCTTGCCTGTGTCCTGCTTTCCCTTCTTCTCTATGTGAACTATAAATTGTGTATTCTATCTCCTTGCTGTAGTCTGCGCTATAGACTGAATGCTTATCATCCTCTGTCTTAGTTAGGGTTTCATTGCTGTGAAAAGATACGATGACCAAGGGAACTCTTATAAGGACAGCATTTAGTTGGGACTGGCTCACAGGTTCAGAGATTCAGTCCATTATTATCAAGGAGGGAGCATGCCTGAGTCCAGGCAGGCATGGTGCAGGAGGATCTGAGAGTTCTAGACCTTCACCTGAAGGCCACTAGGAGAAGTCTGATTTCCAGGCAGCTAGGATGAGGGTCTTAAAACCCACACTCCCAGTGATACACTTCCTGCCACAAGTCCATAGCAACTCCAACAAGTCCACACCTCCAAATAGTGCCACTCCCTGGGCCAAGCTTATTCAAACCACCACACTTCCAGGATTTCTCTATGGGAGCCTAATATCCAACACAAGACATTGCCCAGCCTCTGGGATTGAGCTTCTGATACGAGCAAGTATCCTTCAGAACCCAAGGAATGAGATCCAGGAAACTTGAGGCACCAAAATCCAAGGATGCTCAGGGTTACCCAAGCCTCTTCTATAAGACAGCCAGCTGTCCACACTGACTCTAAGTAATGTCCATCATCCTTAGATGATGTCAAGACTAACAGTATCAGTTCCATTCTGAGATAGCCCAGTATCTCCACAGAATCTAAGCATCACCTCTAGATGACATCACACCCACCTCAGTGTCAGGTCCCTTCTGTGAGATGTCATGGTATCTCCACAGAATCTGAACATTATCTCTAGATGACATCTAGATGACATTACTTAGTGTCAGGTCCATGTAACACCTGCACTCGATCATCTCTAGATGACGTCATACTTCTCAGTGTCACACTGTGTTGTTTAGGAAATATTGACAAGAGAAAGGTCTGCATGTTTTCAGTAGAGATGCCATTATTCTTCTGGACTGGTCTGGATATGACATGGACAGGACTCCTGGATATGAAGAGTTGGCTAGACTTCCTGTTGAAGGCTCCAGGAGGCCTTGACCCTGGTGGAGCTGTCTCCTTAGCATGAGCCTGTACTGCAAATCCTACAGCCACTGTTCCCCTGGACTTCTGCAGCATACATATGCATCTCTCTCTAGCCCACAGCCTAGAGGCATACATCTATTTCAGGACACTCTTCATTTTTTCTTTAGCATTGTTTTACCCAGTGTTCCATTTGTTTCAAGTGGGAGGTCAGGCTGGCCCCTGTGACTCCATCTTAGCTGGAAGCAAAAGTGGTTTCAAGTGATTTTGGATTGCTTCCCACCTTCCTGCATCGCCATCTGCGCACTGCGCAGGCTTACTTTCATCCATGTACTGGCTGACACATCTCATTTACAAAGTAAATTTGAAGAAAGACAAATGACCTGCTTCACAACAACATTTGCAACGTAAGAAAGATTTTACTATCGGAAAGATTCCTACAAGTCCTTGAGAACAGAGAAATGAAAATGCAAATGATCAATAAAGTTTTTCCCTTCTTTCTCTCCGCAATCCTGAGGACTGAACTCAGGGCCTCCTGAATGCTCAGAAAGCATACTGCCACTGATCTGTTATCTCCAGTCCTTAGTAGTTCTCCCTCTCAGAAGCAATGTAATTGAAAATCAAAATTAAACATCAATCAATGTGTCCATAATATGTTTTTTAGATAGTCATCAAAATAGCTGGATTAAGATTTAATGACAATGATTTTATCATAGAAAACATTACACATAAGAATGTTAGTATTTTTCTGACTGTTGTCTCTATGACTGTTTCCCTTACCTCTATTTGCAAGGTTTCTACTGTAAATTTGCATTACCTTCCTGACTAGGAGTAGAGTCATTTGTCTTTGGAAATTATAGGGCGGAGCTTGGCACTTTTCCATAGAGAGGCAGACAGGAAATGCTTCAGATTTTGCTTACTAGATGAGGGACTGAGTCATCACTCCAGCACTATAACCCAACCAAGAAAACCCAGGATGGATAGTGATGTGGCTGTGTGTCAGGAGACTTTGACTTTCAGGAGGAAGTGGTGGGTTGGCCTTGCCCCCTGGGTATTGTGTGCTAACATCCCTTTCCTTCCCTCCCACTGGGGAATTCTGGGGGTGTGGATCAACTGAGGCTGCATCTCACCATGCTTGAGTGTTGGCAGGCTATGCTCACTGGTTGGTTGGTTTAGTTGGTTGGTTAGTTTGTCTTGTTTTTTTGTTTGTTTTCCCCCTCAAGTGTTTTTTAAAAAGCTATTGTCATGGAATCTATACAGGTCAGAAAGTATGACCTTTGCAAAGGAAATGAGCTATTTCTTCCTCCTTTAAAGGTATTCCTTAAAGACTGTCATCCTACTGTCATTTTGACCTTGTTATCTTCCCCAAGTGAAAAAGATCATATTTGACAAGACTAGAGATCCTGAGGCTTGAATCAAAACAAAAAACAAACAAGCAAACAAGAAAAACAGAAAATGTTTTGTGGTGTGGTATTCCTTGGCTAAGAGAGTGATCAGGAGACCTTCCTAGCCCACTTTCCCCTGAACCCAAATAAAGCCTTCGGCTGCTACAGCCCTGGAAGGAGAGGCAAGCCCAGGTGTATACAGTCACAAGGGCAAGGTCACATGAGTGTAGGCCGTACACAGTCATACATCATTCTAAAGGATAGTGAGTAAGATGATAGGTAGTCTGAGGTAAAACTCACTCTGATTTACACCTGGGAGGGGCTCAAAGGCTCATTCCAAGAACAACCCATGTTATGGGGGAATAGAGACTATAAGACTCTTGTCTTGTTTACTTGGAGGTTTCTCACAAGCTCTCAGAAGTCTCACTTCGATTCATTCATGGACCTTATTCCAACACCAGAGTCTTTAGCAGAGGCCAACATGGCATCCTATGTTTCTGAGTCATCATTTATACCACAAGTCCTATGTTTGTTAATTGATTGCTTTTGCTTCATGGTCTTTCCGATTCAACATAGGATGGGGGTAAATGGACTCTCCCAAGCCAGTGTGGTTAGGGTAATTTTGGAACCACTAAGAGTGAATTGGGCTACATGTGGTAGCTCAAGTGTAATCCTAGCACTCAAGAGGCTGAAGCAGAAGGACTGCCATAAGTTCAAAGGTAGCCTGGGCTACATAGCAAGTTCCAGGCCAGCCCAGGCTATAGAGTGAGACCCTATTGCAAGAAAACCAACCAAACAAAATACTAAAAAGACTTGTTTGGTCTCACTGAGTATAACATGGGATCAAATTAACTTTGCCAAAAGACCCCTTCCTCCCTCATCCCAGGCAGCTTTCTGATTAGAAAACTGCCCCTCTTTCTACTCCTCCTTCGTCTTCACTCCTGAAGGCTGCTGCTCCTGAGCCATCTCTAAGTACACACTTGGTATTTGAGCAATCGGGGCCTCAGTGTAACCAGCTGTGAGCTCGGTGCCCACTGCCAGTGAGAACTTCTTGACTCACAGCTGTGACCTTTCTCCTTCTGTCTCCTCAGAGATCGCAGGTACCACAGTGTCTGAAATTTCTGGGCCCTTTTCCACGGAAGACATAGCCAGCAACTGTGTTCCAGCACAGGCTCTGAATGAGCCCATCTTGTGGATTGTGTCCTATGCCCTGATGAGTGTGTGCGGAGCCATTCTCCTGGTTCTGATCCTCCTGCTGCTGCTCCCGCTGCACTGCCGACACGCCCCCCGAGACCCTGAGGTGGTTAACGATGAATCCTCACTAGTCAGACATCGCTGGAAATGAAGAGTCTCATCTGAACTCCAGCAGCCTTGAACTCAGCTCTCCTAAGAGAGATGTCTCCAATTGGCTTCTCTGTCTGTTAGTCTGGAACCTCGGCCGGGCATCTGAAGGCCTTCCAGACTCACTGTATCTTGATCACTCTTGATTTCCAAGTTTTCAGGTCTTTTCTACTTCAGAGAGAAATGATAATAAAAAACACCTCATTGTGAACCAAAACAATGCATTGGGCTTCAGGCTTTATGGGACTGGTTATGCCAAACTGCCCAGTGTACCACCAAAACCAAAAACAATCCAAAGGAAAAGAAAATAGGCAAGCTGTGGTTACTTACTATCTTCTCTTCAACCTCAGGAAAAATGAGTGCATTCAGTTGCTTGCTCTCTTGTCTAGAGGAAACTTTTGGTACCGACCTTATTAAAGAGTATTTGGTCCTAGACTACTACCTAGACTATCTAGAACAAGTAAGAAGGCTTTCAATATCCTGGCAGGAGAAGTAGACTTGAGCCTGATGAGAGAATCACTCAGCCTTCTTCTGCACCCGACTGTACTGCAGGACCTTGGGCAGGTCTCAGGATCCCCAGCAATGAGAATCCACACACAGATCGCACATCGCACATCACACTAGCCCTTGCCAGGAAGATCTTTGCCCACCTAGGTAGAGTGAGATGGCTGGCGTTCTAATGAAATGTAGTTTCTTTGGCACGCAGGTAAAGACGCCACTCGTGTGGCTTGGCCAGTATTCTGAGTTTGAGTAGAGTTCAGGCAGCTTGATTCCCACTATTGCCCTGGCCTGTACAATGAGGCAGAACAGGTGCTGGGCTGCGTGCTGCTCTTGACATTCTGTCACCAAGCTGGCCATGGTCACACACACTTCCTCAGATTTCAAGTTAATTAATCATGTTTTAATGAGGAAAACAAACTCTCTCATCTCTGCTGCCATAATTGTTTCTTTTCTCTGAATCTTCTTTGGAACTAAATTGGTAATTACTGATCTGGGAAATGGAGACGTGGCCAGATGCCTGTGCTTCTGACCAGCTGTCAGGGAAGGAAAACTCGTGACTTGGAGTCATTTCCACTTTTCTGAGTCCTTTGAAGCCATGCATTTCCCTTCATAAGATGCCTTGGGACCAAGTGTGCCAATCCAAAGCAATCTGAAGGCACCTGACTGGCAGAAGACTCTGTGGTTCTTTCCTGGGGGGAGGAGATTTGGGGGAGTGGTAATGCCTTGGCAATGGGAGATCAGCAGTACCTTACTTTCTGCCATTTGAGGCCTTTGCCAAAAACAGGTGGAGGAAGCCTATTACTCCATGTGGCCACTTATTTGTGAGGGGAAGTTAATTGACATACAAAGTCACCTTGTGGACACCCCTCCATTCCCATACCAAGTTCAGTGTTCACTTTGCAATGCTACCTGCTACCAGGATAGGTTGGACATAAAACATTCCACCCAGAGTGCATAGCAGGAATGTCTTTGCTGTTCTTTGTGCGGATGCCGCAGCCATCTGTTCTGCTCACCCCGGTCACCTCTGTATTGAGAAATAAATGGCCATGCCAAGGACACACTGGAGCCATCCAGGAATGTCACAGTGAACTGGAACACTACCCAGCAGCCAGAGGAACCTTCTGTGAAATTCTCATGGGAGAGGAGTTGAGCTGTTGAAGAAGAAAGATCCAACCAAAGCAGGGATAGCTTTGTGTTCTCAAATGCTCGCAGACGTGTCGAGCATGCTCTGGTTGAGCATGAATAATTTCAAAATTCATTACAGAGTTAGAAATCTCTGGAAGTGGGATCTGTTCACCTGTTGATTTTTCCATTGAGTACTCTCTTCTAGTCAGGTCTGTGTGGAAAAGAACCAAGTTCTCCTAGACTCTGCCCCCCTTCCCTGTTCTGTGAGGACACTGAATCCCTGAAATAGGAGGATTGCTCAATCTTCCCACTCATGATATCTGATTCTCTGTATTGGGCTGGGCTTCTGAAGTGCAGGATGTCAAGGCAGGTGGAAGATTACCAGAATTTTCTGTATTTTATATCAAATGTGTCTACCTTTGTATCTCAGATGCCACTTGATGTGACATTTTGACAGGAATACTTAAATTACAAAAGCAGAGCTTAGCAACCAGAATGAAATCGACGGTTGAATTTGGGACATTTTCCTGGCATATACTTAGTCAAAACTGTGGTGACGCCCACCTTCTCAAGTTCTGCAAATTGAGACTTCACTTGGCAGACTGTCAGGAATGTTTGTCTTGAACAGGAATCAGAATAGTAGCCTTTTAAGGGTCTCAGTTTTACCTAGAATAGAATGAGGAAAGGACTGGAAGATCTCTCTCCCCTCATTCAGAGTCACTGGTGATCTGTGTCCAGTCTCCTGGTATGGCCTATGGAATTATTTCTTCTTCTTCTTCTTCTTCTTCTTCTTCTTCTTCTTCTTCTTCTTCTTCTTCTTCTTCTTCTTCTTCTTCTTCTTCTTCTTCTTCTTCTTCCCTTCCTCTTCTTCTTCTTCCCCCTTCCTCTTCTTCTTCTGCCTCCTCCCCTCCCCCTCCTCTCCTCCTCCTCCCTCTTCTCTTTCTCCTCCTCCCCTCCTCTCCCTCCTCCTCCCCCTCCTCTTTCTTTTACCACAAACAAGTGCCTGGAGTTAAAGAGGCAGGTGTGCTACATACACATGACCATGGGATTCTTTTCCCAGAACATATCAATCCTGAGCATTTTGGAAAAAATTTATCTGACTGGTCCTGAAGCCCAGAGGTTTGGGTTGGAGATACATTTGGGAAGAAAACTATGACCAGAAATCAGCAATAAGGACTCCAAGGAACTTTGAGGAAGAGATTTTTCTGAAGCAGATTCCATTCTCTCCTTTAAGAGGCAGGGAGGGACTACTTGATGATTTAATTAAGAGCGGGAATTTGCTAAATTGGCCTTGCCACTTTCTCACCTGGTGGAGCGTCTACACCTGGCTGGAATTTGAGTTCCAGCTTCCTCCCTGGGAGTAGAATGTTGCCCAGAAGTCTGTCCCACAGACAAGGATAATTGGGTTTCACCGCATTTATCTTTATTAGCAGAAACCAAATTAACTGGACAGCATCCCAGTGTGATTTCTTTTGCATGAACTTACCAGAATTGATTATTGGCACACCCACAGGAGAAAAAAAATCTCCAATATGGAGAAGCAATACGAAACAGGAAAAAACACACATATAGGATTATGTACATCTCCAATCTGTTTTAAAAATTACAGAGCTGAATGTGTAGCTATTTGCCCATTAGACAGCAAAGCAGTTTGGGGGGGGGGTAAGAGAATCATACTACGAGGAAAGCAAAGTCCCGGAATAAGCATGGTTAGTGATTTGGAAAATGATTCCGTCTGGGTGCTAGCTTTCTTCCATGCTCAAGTTGGCCTACTGTGTTGAAGGTGTCATTTTTATTTTACAGAGCTATAACTCTCCTCCACTCAATTTCAAGAATGTTTCAGCACTGAAGTCAATGTAGACATTCGGGATTTGTGGGAGGCAGGCAGCCTGCATGTTGCCTGAGCCAGAGATTGGTCAATTCCATCAGCAAAGAGTCAAGAATTCCTGCAAGTTGATAAATTCTAACCTCTTAGAGGAGGACAAGGCCTGAAGGAGTCAGGAGAGAGGTATGTTCCCCACCTCAGTCTGCAGTTTTAGTGTTCTGGACAGCCAGGATATCCCTGCACAATGTAGACAAACCACTTTACTCCATTTTTTTTTTTTTTTTTTTTAGCATGGCCTGTTTTGGGAATCTTCAAAGGGAGGCCCTTAGGTTGATCACTGGCCACTGAGCAGACATTCAGCAGAGGACAATTTGTTTTGTTTAGAAGATGCCTATTCCAGTAAAACCAGAGTTCTTTGAGTTCAGAAGCAGGACCCAGGCCTGAGGCTGCAGGTTCAAGGCTATGTGCTGGGGAGTTCACTGGGCAAAGGAAAGTTACTTGGTCCACATTGGTTTGGCCAAGTTTCTTTTGGGGACTGTGTACCCAGGAAGGACTTTTGACAGTCAGAGCTGGATAGTTCCATGATAAACCAGCCTTGTTGGACCACCCACCCACTCTGAAAGCTGCTCTCAGCCTCAAATCTGTGCCCTGTCTACAATGGCCCTGGTCTTCTTACAGGAGTGTGTCTCATGGGTCTCAGGGTACGTAAGTACCCAGTCTCATTCAGAGTTAGCATGTCAAGCCCAGGCATCTGCATTATAGTCTGGTCAACTACACTGGGTCAAACAGTGAACTGAAGCAATTATTATGTTGCTAAAGATTTTGAAAACCTAGCCGATCGTTCTGGTGACACCCATGTGTCTACAAAGGCCACGAATGGGTTCATTAGAAATAAGCAAGAATTCACAATGTCAAACTCAAAGGACAGTGATTTTTCCTTCCTCTCACCACACAAACTTCCTTCGGATTTTGTATCAGATGTCACACCCAGATGCCCGATGTTTCTAAATTTAACTGTGCCCTATTACTTTTACAGTAGTTACTCTTAAAGAGAAGATGGTAGATGGTGGCTGGACTGTAAGTTCAAATCCCTTTTAGGACTTGTGTTTTTCTTGATCAAGCCTTGGCTTATATTTGCATCCCAGTGGCAACCAGAAAGAGTGTGGTGTTAAATCATCCATTGAGGAATGATCAGTGTCAGGAAAGGGCCAGGCTCACATGCCCTCATTTACAACTGGAGAAATATTTGTGTGAGATCAGCTGGGGATGAATGATCTAAGCTGTAGCACATGGTGTGTCCCTCACACGTCAGAGTAGAGCACACAGCCAATATGAATCTTTACCCATATGCTTCATAATTACAACTGGTAGAGGTACAATCAGCCCTCTCTATGCACAGCTGTGATCACATTGGTGCCTGTAAAAACAGAACGGCGCCTGAGCTCTCTGTGCAGCCCCACCTGATTCAACGCTGCTGCGTCTTCTTTGGTGGGGCGGAAACTAGATAGTTTGTATTCACAACAGGTGCACAGATCAGGGACTGGGGCTTGCTGACTTCTGCTCCTTGTTCTGTATGAACACTACTAGAACCTTCTGAGACAAATAAGCTATGGCATCCTATCAGGAGAAGAAAACCCTCACAGAGGCCCCACATGTCAAGATGGGTACTGCTGAATGAAGAATGAAGTATTAAGAGAGCACTGGGTGATCTCCTGAGATTAAAAAACAAACTGGCATAGCTAATTAAGGCTTTATTAATCAGTAATAAAAATCACAAGAGGAAAAAATTTCTTGGGATTAGGAGTGGAGTTCAATAGTATAGTTCTTGCCTAGGCTTCACGAAACCCTGGTACTGAAAAGGAAGGAGGGAGGGAGCGAGGGAGGGAAATGTCTTCATAGCTTTGTGAACTCTTGTCCTTTGGCCCAGGAGTATAAAATGCTGTCCCATTGACTCCTCCTTTGTTGCAGGATCACACATTTTTACCAGCGAGGAGCTGAAGGTTGGTTTCTTTAGCAATGACTCAGTTCAAACCCACAGGGTAGGTGGGGTTCTCACATGCAAGTGAAAGTTGGAGTTTGACGAGTAACCTCCTGCCTCTGTTCATCTGCACAGTTTCGTACTCTTCAGGTTTATGATGCTCTCCTCTAGGCACTGAAAGGGTTACTCGTGTCTCCTGTTTCTCCTGTGTACAAGGTTTAGGTTCTACTGGAAGAGGTCTAAGCCATGCACCAGGCACGGCGGCACATGCCTTTAATTCCAGCACTTGGAAGGCAGAGGTAGAACTCATGGTGTCTGGTGTACACTGTGAGTTCCATACTACCCAGAATTACATGGTGAGACCTTGAGGGTAAATATATAAAGAAACATATAAATGATCCAAGCCATCTACTGAACTCTAAAAGAGGCAGGAAGTAGTGTTTTATGCAACATATTTTGTGTAGCTCAATGTATTTTGTGTAGCTCACATTTCTTTTCCTATTTTCCTACAGGGTTCTTGAGTGTAAATTGTATTTCTAAAGATGCTTCTAAATGGTTGCTTTTTGGGGGAATCTCCCTCCATTTCTAGGGCACTGAACTAATTTCAAATCAAATTGTGGTTAGAATACTGTGAGGAACAAAGAGGCATTCGTGCCACAAAGCAACTCCTAACAAATGCCTACGTGATTTCTGGGCCCTCCAACCTGGAGTTTTCTAAAATAATCTTATTTTTGTACTTGTCCATCCTGCTAAGATGTATACCACTGAAAAGGAGCGAGGTGTCTGACTCAGTCTGAATAAATAACACTTCCTACCTGGGTTCGGAACTGTTTCTTTAACCTCATGCCTCTTGGGTCTCAGCTCTGGAATTCCTGCAGGTCACAGAACATACGGATTTCTGGGAAATAAGAAAGCGAAGTGAGTGAATGGAGGGCCCAGATTCAATGCAGGACTAGACCCTGATAACCAACTGCCAGGCACTGCTCAACGATGCACGGCCTTCATGTTTGCCTTGGTGTGGCCCTTAGCTCAGCTAAGTTACCTCAGAAGCACTCCTGCAGTCAGGACCTGGTGCATAACCATCTGTGTGGTAAGGATGTGGCTTAGTGGTCCAGTCCCTAAAGAAGGCCCCTCTTGGAAGCAGGTGAAATACTCAGTAAACCAAACAACACCATCTGAGAACTGTGATTTAATTTTTAAAAATAGGTTCTTCAGGGGCTAGGGAGATGTCCCAGTGGGTTAAGTACTCGATTTGAAAGCAAGAAGACTGAGTTCAGATCTCTAGTGCCCATGGAAAACCAAGCTACACCAGGGCTGGGGTAATACAGACAAGTGGATTCCCTGGGCTCGCTGGCCAGCCTGTTTAGTTTGGAAGAGAGAACTCGAAGTTTGGTAAGAGACTCTGTCTCAAAAAGTAAGATGGAGAGCAATAGAAAAAGATACCCACAATTGAGCCCTAGCCACTCAGAGAAAAGCACAGCTGCCCCCACTCAGAGACACTCATACCCTATATGTGACAAGGAGACAACACAATGTAGGCTCTTCCATAACTGTACACTACTATTAACAGTACCCATGACAAGAGGAAATGAAAAAATTCTCAAGTTCAGACACCATTTGAGCTGGTACAGTGCTATGTTCCCATACTCAGACCTGGGATGGGGAGGGTTGGAAGTGGGGGTTGGGGAGACAGTGGCTGGGACAGGATGATTGTGAGTTCCTGGCTAACTGGACTACATGTGAGACCCTGTCTCAAAATACAAGCAAAACCTGCATTAGAAGGAGGCAGCAGTGAGTGGGTAAACAGCCAGGTTGCTTCTCTCTGATCACCAGGGAGACACTTCCCATTGGTTTTGTTTTGGAAACCACAGTCCCAAGAGAATTGCTTTTTGCCATCCCTATGTGTGGGTGTCTTTGCAGGTGTGATTTGGCATATCTGTCACTAGGTGGAGCTGTTGAGAAGCTTTGTGGACAGACCTGTCCTTGGATACTGTAAATGCCTTTCTCAGGCAGGTTTGTTGAACGCCTATCCTTCCACTCTGCTGCTTACAGGTCTCAGCCTGCTTCCAGATCAAGTTTTATCTTCAGATCTTCTGTGTGTGTGTGTGTGTGTGTGTGTGTGTGTGTGTGTGTGTGTGTGTGTGTGTGACTGTCATGCTGAGAGGGAAACTGAGGCACAGAAGGATGCCTTAACGTGTCTAGGTCTTACTCTCAGAGGTATGGACCATGGTCCATATTAAAAACAAGACAAAATAAAACAAATAAAGCCACCATTTTGCAGAACTGGAGAGATGGATCCGTGATGCGAGCTCAGGGACCTGAGTTCAAATACACAGAAAACACACACACACACACACACACACACACTTTACTTTAAAGTTTGTCTCATTACTAGATCATCTTATCCCCATGCAGTTGCTCTTATGCGACTGAGATGGAAAATCAAAGAGGTTTGGGGGGAGTTTTTGTTTTGTTTTGTTTTTAATTTGCTAACACCAAACCACAACAAGTAAAATGTTCAGGATATACAACATTAAAGGAAAGAGACCAACAGACTGTGGGCTGAGATATTTCTCCCTCAAAGCAACTCTAAACTCACACACTGAAAATATTTTCTAATCCCTGAGGTGGGAGCAGGGACACAAAGAAGATACCTGGTCTCCTTCAGGAAAGGACACGGGCAGAGTCAGGAAGCTTGGTTTTGTGGGACAGATCACTCAGGCCAAGACCGAAGCATGCGATTGTGACATAGAGCATAAACATGAAGGTTTAGCATATCCAAACTGTATGTAAATGAACAAAATGTAGTCAGCGTGTCTGAGCTTCAGACTAGGAGCCCTACTGATCCAGGAGGATTCTGCAGTCAAAAGTACACTTTGGCAGCATCCAGCTTGTGAAACCAATGAAGAGTTCCTCGGGCTTGATTATAGAACACAAGTGAGTTAATCACAGTAACATGGGTGACCACCCAAATAGCAGCAGCACCTACAAATCAGACCCCATGGTGGACTGCAATCTCAGAGAAGCTACATCGTGAAGACCTTCTCTCAGAGACCTTTCACTAAGTATTTACTCTAGCATCTCCCAAGCCACTTGTATCTGGGAAAGAGAAACGTCCCAGGTGAGGGTCTCCTGATCCTCCCTGTGGAGTCATTGCCATAACTTATCTACCACCATGGTGTGCTGCTTTAATCACCATGGCTGTAGGGATAAGGCCAACATGGAGTCTTGCTTTAAGAGGTGACAAGAGCTATAAGCTGCCGTACAACAAAGGTCTGGCTGATTCCATCTTCTGTGGACAAGTATAATCTGGGACAGCCTACCAAGGAACAGGGAAGCTGGGCAGGACTTCTAGGAGAACTGTCCACAGACTATGCCCTGCCTTAATGCACAGTTTGGGCCAGTTGTGTTTTAGGGTTTTATTCTTGGTAGCTCAGGTGAACACTGGCCCAGGGGGAAAGTCTGACCCTTTTAAGACTAGTGACAGAACAGCTACATAATCTTGAGTTGTGTGCTTTTCCATGCCCCTGACCCAGAACTGGACATGTATCATTTGCTGAAAACAGAAAATACAGAGGTTAAAAGAAGCCTTCTAAAATGAATATCCATTTGTGGATATTGGTTGATAAACAATGGTATTGGTAATACTATTTGCTGTCTGGTTCATTTGGGATCAGTTGGAGCCAATTGGAGCCTATAACTTGGTCCCTTGTAAAACGCTGTTAAAGATTTCTATAAAGCAGCACTTCATTCTTTCAAAATATGATGTTTTTGTGCTGTTCAGTATATCCAAAGCCAAGTCCTTTATCAGTGACAGACACACAGACATAAAGGCAGGTTCATAAGACAGCCTAAGGCAGGAACAAAATCAGACTCACAATGGAAGGCAGAAGATCCGGGGATCATGAAGTGAAGAACTCAAATCAGGACTTGCATTCTGTTAAATGACTCCAAGGGGAAGTGCTTTTCTTTCTTTAATGTGACACAATGCATTATGGGTGATTCTTAGTTAATCCCTAATGTGTGTAATCCTAGCACGGGGCCATATTGCAGCTTCCTATTAATGTGAGAATGTCAGGGCTGCTTAGCAGGGAGGGCTGGGCTGAGGTGCTATAGAAGCTGAGAGTGACATGTCCCTGTCTTGCCTTCTACTCTGGGGACCCAACTTTCCCATGACTCCCAGAAGGGTTTCACCTGGCCTTCCCCTCCCACCATGTTGACCTCTCTGTTGGATTCTACATCTTCATTCAGGCAACCCAAAACTGAGCCTGGCATCTATGGCCATAAGCTTCTTCCCGAAGTCCATACTACTTCATGGTGGCAGAGATGCTACCTTAAAAGTGGTACTCGGTTGCCTTATGGGAACTTAGGAGAGTGGATCTGTTTTTTCATGCAGGAAAACCCAAAGTGGCTGCTCTCAGAATCTGTCAGCATGTGTTTTCTGCTTAAATGTGACATTCAACATTTCTTTATGATTTCTCAGCCTACACTGGTAACTAAGAGTGGGTGAGCATCACCACTGTTTTGTCTGTTCATACTGCCCGCATTGTCTTCCATTGGAAACACTTGATCTATCTCCTTGTTCTCTCTCCCCCATCAGGAAGAGTGGCTCAGTGCACCTTCCTTTGCTCCTACCTGCTCCCCATCCTGTGGGATTCAGTCCCCCTCAAATACAATACAAATCATACAGGTGTCATTTAGCAAGAATTTTATTGGAAGAGCTTGAAGTGGAAACTTCTAGTTTCTTTAGAAAGTTATGTCAAATGATGTTTTGCTGGGGCACACAGGTGAAAGGGTGTCTTGCTGAAGCAAACTTGTGAAAGACTGTTGTCCTGAAGTGGACACAGGTGAAAGGATGATTTAATATTGCAAACACGTGAAAGGACCCATGATGAAGGAGATAAATACGGCCCCACAAAACAATGGGAGACGAGCAACTGAGCGTTGGTTTGCTCTGCCTACTTATTCTTCACTAACAACGTGCATGTAATGGTTTGCCTTGCATAGCATTGTTGGGCTCAACTTTTGGTAACACTGCCATTAGAAGAAACTTGCCTAAGAACTACTTGTGAGGTTCCTGAGGCAGTTTGCTCCTTCCACAGCCTCACCTCAGGCTGGCTGGCGAGCTTTCTTTAAGATTGATCTACAGCTGCTGGTTCGTGCCTGGTGTCTGCCTGCCTAGAGGACTGATCTGCAACTTCTGAGTCTTATTTGGTGTTTGTTATGCTGCCAAAGAAAGTTGAGCTCACCCCCAAAGAACTATTGCTGAGCACTTCCCCCATATCTTAATAACTTTTCTGTTCCACTACCTCTGATGGGTGGTGGGCTAAAAGTGAGGTTGAACCCTTGCTAAAATTAGGTTGCAAAAAATTTATGCCTACAAAGAGCTGTCCTGCCAGGACTCTGTCACACCTCTAGCACTACTCCAGGCAGAGCAGTACAAAGCCAGGAGACATCCCTTCTGAAGTACTCAGCCAGGACATCCTCCTGACAAAGAAATGGCAGTTAGGAGCAGGAAGGACCCTGAGAGGTGCCATCCTCCTGTGCTTTGAGAGGGTCGTGTCTTACTACTGAAGTAGAATGACTCTCCATGGCTCCTCTCTTCGTCTCCTCAGAGTTTGCAGAGGGCATGCTTCCACAGTCTAAAGGCAACATACTAACATAAGGTAAACAGCTAAAGGGTCATTGTGCAGGGGAAGCTAGTTGTGACCAGGGAAGTCACATAGCAAGCCTGATTAATTGGAGAATTTGGCAAGCTTCCGCTGAGCCTCATCCAGCCTTAAAAGCCGCCTCTTCAGGAACTTCTTCTTCTCTCTGCTGTCACTCTGCTCAGTCAGGAACCAGTTGCACTTACTGGTGTCCTGTAGAAGCTGAAGCATTGCTTTCTCCATTTCCTGCCCAAATGTTTGCAGGATGAAGTACTGGATGATCAGAGGGATCTGTCTCCCAATGTTCCTTCTGCACTCCTGGAAGTAAGGGACAAGTCACAAGGGGTTGAAAGTAGAAAGAAAGATCTCCTAGGAGTTCCAGAAGGACCCAGATTTCCAAGGATGGATATCCGAACAGGTGCAAAATACTAGCCCAGTCTTAGCCCCCATTAGCATACAGACAGAGCATGACCTAGAGAGGTATCACGTTGGAATTTGCCCAACTAGCTTCCCTGGACATCAAGTGGATGGGCCTTCAATCAAAAAGGGTAAAATGAACTGGAAGGTAGTCTACAGATAGCCCAACTCCATTTGCAAATGGCAGGTCTCTCTGCTGACAGCATCTGTCTTTGTAAAGCCTCAGACTTCTCAGCAGCAGGGAACAGGGTTATACAAAGTCCCAGGCAGAGCCCTGAGTTAGCTACCTGAAGGAAGTCAGTCTCCAACTGGGGGAGAGGATTCTCTCCCAGCCACACAGTATACCCAACTCTCCCTATCAGAGTAGTGTCTTAAACACTCAATACTGATGGCTCTGCAATTCTCTAAGACTCAGTTTCCTTCCCTGGGATGCAGATACCCTGATCACCGCCCTCTGGAGATGGTTAAGCCAATTCATCTTATCAAAAGATGGAGTAAAAGGAAGTTAGGCAGATCAAAGTACCAAGTTGGCAGTTTGAGGACATACTGCACGATTACATACTGCTTAGGATCAAAGATTGCTGGAATGTGGCTCTTCTCCAAATGGAAGTGGGAAAGAGAGATGTTAGGGATGCAGAGGGAATGAGCACCTCAGCCACCCAGACATGGACACCTTGAGGGGAAGCAGGGCCACAGCTGGGAAGAAGGACTGATACCTGCAGACACAAACCCCTGACTTCAGCTACAACATGCAGAGACCTTTCTACTATGCTCTAAGAAATGAGCCAGTCAGGAAGGACAGATGCCCTGTGCTGGTAAGAGATCCCTGGAGTGGCCAGACTCGCAGATACTAATAAGGTGGCGGCTGGGAGTGGAGAAAACTGGAATCAATATTTAGTGGAGACAATGTTGTTTGTGGCAAATGAAAAGTCTTGAAAGGCCATAGGGCTAATGTAAAGGTTTTTAATGTCTCTAAATTGTGACACCATACAGTGGTTGAAATGGAAAGGCTTATGTTTTACATGCTTTACCAGAATCAAAGCAAAGAAGTTAAGTAAGCTATAGGGTCCCAGAAAGCCAAGCTGCGTGGCACACTAGACACACAGGAGCTACCCCGAAAGGGTCACATTGGCCCTGACATACTGAAAGGCTCCCAACCAAGCAACACAGCACCTAGAAAGCCTAATGTACAGAGCAGATGTACACATAGCCACATAGCCTTTCAAAGTGAGTGGCAGAACATTCTCCAAGGACACAGGCCAATACCTGAGCCTGCTTGATGCTGAAAACTAAGACGTCCAGGTAGGTTAGAGGTGTGGTGAAGCACTTGGGAGTCTGAGGTAGAAGGACCCCTGCCCCTGCCTGCCACCAGGAGTCTGGGGCCACCCTGAACTATGCAACTGGGTTCCAAAGCTGCCTAAGCTGTAAAAGGAGACCTTGCCTTTAAAAAAAGAAAAAGAAACAAATGAAAAAAAAAAAAACCAAATTACTAAAGATGTGAAGTAACTTAAGAGGTACAAGAAGATCCTAGGAACTTTGCTAAAATCCCAGAAAGGCAAAGTCTGATTAAAATACAACAAACACAAGTCCGGGGAAATAGCATTCCCACTACCGAGCCAGGTCTCTCTGGGGCTCATACTGTAGAAGTGGGTTATGGAAACTGCCAGCTAACCCTGGGAGGCAACACCCCTCCCCCCTCTGAAACAGCTGCAAAGCCCCACATTCCTGGTGAGGAAGGAATCCCCTGGGACTCAGGAATTTGCTGTGACTAACTTACACACATACCCCTATATGGAAAGGTACCCTGAAGGAGAAAGAATGGGCTGGCAGCCCAACTGGAAGCATTCCAGAATTTACCTGGTAGTAGGCATTCAGGTGCTGGGTCATCTCAGTGGTAGTCAACTCCTTTCGAGGAGAGTTATGTTGAAAGGCACCAAAGGTTGACTTCTCTTTCTCAGCTTCCTTCTCTCTGATCTCCTTCAAGGCTTTCTTGTAAGCCTGGTCCTGGCAGTAGACAATCTGTTCCATCTGGAAGTGAAGTCGGATCAGTTTTTTGGCTTCTTTTTCTTGGTTAAATCTGATGTCTTCAATTTTGGACTGCAGGGAGAGAAAAAACAGTCATTGACCTTCAAGAAAGGCATCACGGATATTAAGAACACAGGCTGCCAGGCACATCCATCACCTGGGAACAGCCCCAGGGTCCCCTTGCTCAGCTCGTCCATGCCATTCTACCAGCTAAGGGTAGGAACCAGGGGAAGCCTGAGCCAGATGTCAGTCTCCCTCCCCACCCCCCGCACCCCCCATGGGAGGCTCAATCTTCAGTGCTAACCTGATTGAATTTAGAATCACTCAGGAAACTAGTCTCTGAGTAGGAGAGGCATTTTCAGAGAGGTTTAAATGAGATGGGAAGACCTGCCCTATTGGGGCAGTGCTATCTGATGGATTGGGGCTCTGGAGTAAGTAAAAAGGACAAAGAGCTGAGTGTAGGATCCAGCCTTCCCTGGCATCACAGACATCACAGACTGTACACCCTCAAACTGTAAGCCAGACCCTCTGTCAAGCTGCCCTTGCTGTGCACCAGGTCAGAAGTAAACATCTCTCAAGGAATGGCAAACAGGTTCCTCCCACTTTTATTATACTTCATGTTCCAGTGAAGTGTACAGAGTAGAGGTAGGGCCACTTCCTCTAGCATGGAAACATGCTTCCCCCTGACAAGGCTTCCTGGACCTGGGGTCTCTGAATTTATTCCCTCCCCTCTTTCCCTTCTCAAACCTGTTTTAACCAGAAGACCTGTAACATTGTCTTGAAGACACAAACTATACATTTGAGTCTTCACCTCTCTTAACAGACACAAGAAAGTTGGAAAGGTCTCCAACCAAGAAATCTGGTCCATATCACGCTTATTTATTATTCTCTTAAAAACAAAATGTATTTGGATTTACCTTGGCAGTACTGTGGAGGTTTAAAAAATCACCAAAATTGTTTGATGAAACCTTTGTGAAGGCATTTTTGACCGTTGCTGATGAAAGAAAAAAAAAGTTCAATATTGACAAGACCATCTGTATAGACTGGGAAGGAAAGTAAGGTAAATGTGGCTAAAACCATGTTCCCTCTCTGTCTTTTCCTCATCCCCTTGTGAAGACAGGGGAGGGTGCGTTCTGTGGCTCAGCAACTATGCAAGTGTCTGAAATCTCTCTATCTCTTGTCATGGCTTATGCCCCCTTTATCCTAATCAGCTTCCAAGGATATTTCTAGCAAATTATAGATACAGCACTTCCTTGTAAAAACCCACTCCCTCTGTCTTGTTTCTACCCGTGAGCCCCTTGTGCCTGGTTATCTACATGAAAGGAGCCCAAAAGCCATTAATAGAAGTCAGAAAGTGCACGTTAGTTCCTTTCCTCTGGAGAATTTACTTCTGTCTGTGAAAGTTGTCATATAAGTGACTAAAGCCTCTATGCCACGGAAGACAGATGTAGACATGATCACCTGACAGAACCTCCCACAGGATGCTCTGGGAGAACCACAGTCTGACACAGATGCCTCAGCCATGGCACACAGGGCACACCCTGCAAGGCCATCTGCTAAGGGCTGCCAGCTGACCTACTCTGAGGGTCACTGCTCTTTGGTATGGATACAACGCCATGGGAGGGTCCTTTGTAGTTTCCACATGGTACACAGCATCCATGAAGCTTGCTCCCAAGTTCTGTGATCACCAACTCAGAGGGCCAGCCAAGAGAACCTTGGCTCTGACAGTGCTGCTGTATCGAGGGACAGTCTCTTGGGACCTATGGGCTCTGTGCCAACTCCAGGAAGTAGAGCAGCAGTGCAGGAAGTACGTGAAGTTCAAGGGGACTTCGGCTGGACAGCAGAAGTGAATTGGCACTGATCCCCGGAGGCAGGGCTACTGCTTACACAGGGAGAGGAAAGCTGAGGCAGAGCCCCTGCAATGGTGAAGGACCGGCTTCACCTCACATGAAAGACTCTGGCTGTGCTCTTTCCAGGATCAAGGTAAGGACCTAGGAAGTTAGGTGACTGTCTTCTGACAGTGAATCCGTGTGCCCATAGGGTCAGAACACACTGAATTCCTGAACACCACAGTGGCATCTGGAGCACAGAAAACCTGCCACCTACCTAGAACTAGCCCAAGAGAGCCACTCTGAGGTGTAGCACTGCTCTGAGGTGCTCTGAGGTGCTAATGTCCCCTGCCCCAGAAATAAAATGCTAAGTATGATAACAGCATTTCTCAGTAACCCTCTGTACCGCTCACCAGCAACCCTGTCAGTACTGCCTACTGACCCCGTGCAGGATTCCTCTGTACCCTTGTGTAACATTATTCCTCAGTGACTCAGAACACTACTCACTAGTGACCCTGTGCAGCATGTTCAGAGCGGGTTCTTCCAGGGCCTTGACTTGCTTCTTGATAATGTTCTCAAATGCCTTATAGTCCACAAACCCTGGCAGCTCCCGGCCACGATAATGACTTTCAAATTTTTCCATCTGGCTGTGTATCTCAGGAGAACCTAGGGCTGGAAGAATTGTTTTGCAAAATCCATTAAAAAAAAAAAAAACCCTCCACTCCAGACGTTCTGAAAAGATGAGCAGCAGTGAAGAAATTCAGTGAAATAAATGTTGATCTGTTCCTCTGAAACCACAATAAGCAAACAGTGTCAAAGGCCACTTCTCCCAGTTGAGGCAAAGGTGAAACCAGGATCCAGGAGGAGAAAACCAGAAGAAGAAATGACCACAAAACAACCTTGTGTGTGAGGGTTTATGACTCCATTCGGAATTGGCCAGAGAGGGGTCAAAGCACACTGTGGGAAGAGACAGTGCTCTGAATAAGGGGTCCCGGACGAGCACCTGCACGGCCCAAGTGTACATAACACAAAATGCTGGGTTCTCTCCCTATTTCCATAACGATATTTGTGGGAGACAAATATTAGGTGCAGACCTTCCCAATCTCCCTTTGTGAAGTCCTGACTGTGCTACCTACCTCAGACTGGAAGGCAGCCCCTTAGAAAATGCTGGCCTTTCGCACGCAGTAGGACTCCTTTACAGTGGACTTGCCAGTGACTTCAGCAAATCACAGGTCTATGCTATGACCCAAACTTCAGGCTTCTGACACCTTACCTTAAGGAACCGCCACCCTCATCACTGATCAATTCTTCTCTCTCTCCATCCCTGTAGTCACGGTTGTGCTTTCCATATACCTATGTACACCATGTGCATCTGCTCCATACGCAAGGAGCACAGATCCTTCTAGAAGCCATGGTTAACTATCATAGTTAACCTGCATTTTTCACTAGACATTCTTAAGAATCCAGGAAAGATAGCCTGGGGCCTAGAACTGAAACAGAGCAAATATGGCTCCTGTGCCCATGCTCTAGCCATTCTCATCCTCAGCATAACACTCCCAAGTGTCCCCCAAACCCCAGGTCTGTGGTGTTTCCTGGAGTCACTGCTGTGGGAGTAACACGTCCTCCAGGTTCATAACTTCATCCCTACTGGGCTGGCATTGAAGGTGGCCTTTAAGAAGTGACCAGGACATCCTGGCCTCACCCTCACAGAGGAGAGGTGTGTTCTCAGAACAAAAGCCAGAAGAAGCTGGTTCCCATCGTCCTCATACAAGGACCAGGCTAGTCTTGAGAGCACCTCATCTTCTGGTGCCTTGACCTTCAACTGTAGGCAAGACCTTCTTTACCTTTAGCAATTGAATTCAAGTTACTGAACTATGAAGCATATCAACCCAAATAGACACTCACTTTTTTTGAAATGTTCCTCAATATAATCATTCCAAGCAAGAAACTCATTTCGCAGTTTGGTGAACAGCCGGCTTTCTTCCCATGATATGTTTTCTTGTGCTTGTACCAAACTTAGGATATCCTTATTGAAGACATTGATTTTCTGTGAAGGAGGTAATATATAAGGCCAGTTGGATAGAGAACATGCATGCCGTAAGGATTGCATAATAGGGAGAAAAGTCTTTGATGTCAGGAAATCCCAACCTCTCCTTCCCCCTCCCCTTTTGGATCCTGGAGGAGCACGCTTCTGCCAGTGTGGGTGATTGGAACACGTTCCACAGTCCCTGTGAGCTCCACCCTGATTCCATCAGTGCTTCTGCCCCTTGCAGTAATACTACTGGACACAATGTGTTTCTGTCAGTCTTAGGAGAGGGAGGATCCAAGAGATCCCTGTGAGATAGTGACTGTTGCAGGAATCATCCATGGGAGTCACAACCAATGCTCACATTCATCAGAAAGGACAGCCTCTCACTGTTATCTTCTGGTATGTCTGCTCCGTACTTCTGCAGCTCCTCACTCGCAATCTGATGATTCTCATTTATTTGATTTTCCAATATTGGCAGCGATTTCTGAAGTAGAAATGAGTGAGACATACAAATACAGACTGGGAATGTGAAGGAGGCCCCAAGCCTACTCAGAAGCATGGCTGTGACACAAGCAGCTCATCCTCTCACTCTGTGTCTCCTCAGCTATGAGCCTCAGCAGATACGATTTAATGGCACCACAGAGAATATGTGTGATGTTCTGACAGCCTCTGAAGATTTCTCTGGTGCACACTAGTGTTTTAGACACACCATTTCCACCCAGGTCTACCTGCACATGAGTGCTGGGCATACAACTCCATAATGTTGCCCACTATATATGGTTTCTACTTAAAAGAATCAGCCAGGGACAGTTCTTTACATAGCGACACATGAACTCTGCAGAGAGACCCCACAGAGCACTTCCTAGTAGCTTCTGAAACAAGAGCAACTGGACTACCATGAGATCCCTCAACTCTTGAGTTTTCTTCCATGATCTCTACAGTTCTGCTGTCCCTAGGCAACTTGAGGCAGACAGCTCAATGAGAAGCCACCTCTTTCTACATCAAAGAAGCCCATAGAAGGTCACTAAAGGTCATGGTCCCTGGGAGATGCACTGATCTCCACCTCCATCCTGGGGGCTACAGGAAGAAGAACATTGCTGAGTAAACAGGTTTGACAACTAACTAAATCCACATATGCAGTATATTCTCACTCCCCAGGTGAAACACTAAGGCATTTTGTGATGCCCACTCCACCAGGTCAGAGAAGAGCAAGCAAGGCTTCTATCTGAAGACCTGGCTTGAGTTTTAAGCTCCCATGATCAACTCCATAGTGAGGTCATGCTACCCAGAACTCAGGGTGACAGCAGTAGGAACCAGCACAAAATATTCTGATGCCGGAGTCACCAATTCCCAAACACTACATGTCTGTGCAAAGGTAATCTCTACTAGCTTGTATGCCCAGGACTGTCCCGGTCCTGGCTTAGCTGAAGGAACATACAGTTGCCCCTGCTTACACAGATGTGGGAGGTGAGCTCCATGGTCAGTCTGTTTGCCAAGCAGGGCACTGTGGCCTTCCCATCCTCGAGAAGAACTCTGAGGGAACAGGAGAGAGGGTCCCATCAGACCTGGCCAGAAAACAAGTCTGCAGCCTGCTGTGGGGGGATCCAGGACAGTTTGGGTACTATGAGTAAATGGGATACTTTGAGATTAGTGCTCATGGAGTACTTAGAAGTGGGTTTGTTGAATGATGCAGGGGAATCAGCTTGGATAGTTCTACAGTGGACTACAATGATCCCCCTCGGCTCATGTAATAAAGTAAAATCTGTTCTCCAGAAAACACATGTACACAACTACAGATATGTTATAGCACACACATCCCCATCTATGTGTGATACACATAAACACACATACAAGTATACAACACATCCTTCCATGTGTTATATGTGAGTAAACACACATATGTATACTATACATTAATATATGTATACATTTCCATATAGGCTACACATGTACAGATGCACATGTAATACACAACATGAAAAATATACATAATGCCTATAGATCCCAGTCTTCATACACTGACATACATGTCTACATACATGTGATGGGAAATGATAAGGAAATGGATAGAGACACAACCTGGCCCAAGAAAGCCATTAGCTACTGATGGAAGGAAGCCACACTGTTCCCCTGGAACCAAAATCTGTGTTCCTAAGAAGTGTTATCACTCTTGAACTTATAAGGCAGCAGAGAGGTGCTGCTCTTCCATGAGTAACAACACACTCCTACTTGGGTTGAATTAATGCACCGGTCAATTGGTAAGGGCTGACAAGATGGTCACTAGGGGGTGCCTCCCTCTAACACTATCTGAGTTCAATCCTGGCTCCATCTTAGTTCACCAAGAAGAAAACCAATTCCACACATTGTCCTTTGATTCCATATGTGCACCATGATGTTCTCACACTCTCTCTCTCTCTCCCTTCCTCCCTCCCTCCACCCCCCTCTGCCTGTCTCCCTCACTCCCTCCCTCCTCCACTCTCCACATCAGGTCTGCTCTTGACCAGCAATTCAGCAATTTTAAATACATGGGACAGCATAACAGAGACACCTGAATTGAGGATGTTCCTTGAAGAAGACTTGCTCATTCTGAAGAGCCTCAGCCAGGCTCAGCTGCTTCTGGATGTCCTGCTGACCCCTGCACTTGACTATCATGTAGCCCTTCTTCAGGTGGCACACAAGGTTCCGCACCACATCCACGACCTTGTCTTCAGTCCCTCTGTCCACCAGATCGGGCTTGGTCAAGATCCCTGCAGATCAGGCATTGAGATCAGAGGACACACAGTGACCCAGGGCTAGTGGTTAATGGCGTTGAACACAGCTCATTGTGGCTGGTACCATCCCTGAACCATCCTGGGTTCTACAAGAAAGCAGGCTGACCAAGCCAGTACGCAGCACCCCTCCATGGCCTCTGCATCAGCTTCTCCTCTGAGGTTCCTGCCCTATTTGAGTCCCTGCCCTGACTTCCCTGTGATGGACTGTTACCTGGAAGTATAAGCTGAAATAAATCCTTTCCTCTCCAACTTGTTTTTGGTCATGGTATTTCATCACAGCAATAGCAACCCTGACTAAGAAACCATCTTTGGCTTAGGCAGACAGGGTCACTAGAGAACCCATGCAAAGTGGAAAGCCACCCAGAGAGACTTATGTATGTAACCTTGTGAAGACAGCAAAGCCCCTCTGTCATCTACAGACTCCTCAGCACCTCTCCATGGCCACCTCATTCTTCATTCTGCCATGGACTTTACCATGGCTCCTGGCCCAATGAGTCTCAGCAGATATGATTTCCTCCCTGTGCTTGTCCACCTCTGACTCCTCGGGCCTTTTCTACCAGGGAGATGAGATGAGGAGGTCCCTTTTTCTGGCCTCAGTGGGATTCTGAGCTTGGTCCATCTGGATCCTGGAGCTGTATCTCACTTGCACTCAGTCACCATTGTTATTGTTGTAAGACCCCAAAGTGGCTCTACAACAGAAGCACCCACAGAACATAAATTGACAAAGTGACCACTGCAATAGCAAGAGGGTATAAGGTTTTGTAATCCACGTACGTGGGGTTGCTCATCCACTCAGGGAGAGGCAACCCCAAACTCCTTTTATTCCTTTCAGAGGGCAGACTTCAGCAACAGGGTTAGCTGGCCTATTCTCATTAGTGGTACACAGGACAAAGGAGATGGTCAGGTATTGGCTGGCCTACTCAAGAAGCTGTTCTTGGCTCAGTTGGTCACTTTCCTCATCCATCCCTACACCTGGCCTTGGAGAATTACTGGGAAAGGGCTAAGTTGGCACGTCCCTTAGAGGGGGGAATGAACTGGGTGGTCGAGCAGGGTCAGGATAACATCTTGCGGTTGTTCTTGGAATCTACCTCAGGGAGGGGTAGGGGGAACAGTTGTTATTGTTTTGTCTTAATTAACTTAGTCAGAATTGCCTCAATATCTTGATCACTAAAATTTTGTCATAACATTAGGCAACCTGACGTCAGATGTATCTCTCAGAAAGGTCACAAGTTTGTCATAGGCATCCTGACCACCAGACGGATTTCGCAAAACCTTGTTTTTACAGCTTTGCTTTTCACATCTATGAAACTTTATTTCTTCATTATCTCCCACGTTCCTTACCTATGGTTCTATCCCCTTGAGGGTCCACCTCCTGAGCCATTTTCAGGGCCTCTGTGGTGGCAATGTCCACATTGCTGGGGACCACCACCAGGTTGATGGTCTCCTGTTTCTGGATGTATTCAGTGATAAGTCTCTTTATCTGTAAGAATGAGATAGTCACTCTTAATTGTGGAGACAGGATCAAGAATGAGATGGTCCTGAGCAACCACTTGCTTCAGGGTTCAGGCCCTGGCCTCCATAGACTGCACCCATTTGTCTCCTTGTCTCCATCAAACATGGAGGTCATGGGAAAGCCTGGCTATCCAGTCTTACTTCCATGTCCACAATGTCTCTCTTAGACATAGCCCTGGACATAACCCAGCACCCCTGTAGCCCAATGTGTCTAGAGTCTCACCTTGTGTTCGATGTCTGCAGGCTGGTCACCTACAGCCACTCTTGTGATACCAGGAAGGTCAATCAGAGTCAGGTCTGGGACATGTGGAGAGCTGACCTCCAAGCTAATGAGATCAGAGCTAATCTTCAACCCTTCCCCAGCAATCAAGTTCTGGGCTGAAGATGAAAAAGAAAGCCCATGGCAGTTTAAGGAGCGCATCTCATTCCAGAGACTTTTGGGGAAATACACTGTAATTTGAATATGAAATGCTATCCCTGAGATGTTCTTATATAGAAAGATTAGGTTATATTGGAAGGTTCCAGACACTTAAGAAAATGGGCTCTAACTAGAAAAAAGTAGATCGCTAGCTGCAGGCCACAGGTGTTTTATATATTATTTCTGCCCCTTCCTGAGTTCTTTGTGCTTCTTATCTGCCAAGAGGTAAGAAAGCTGCTCTGGGTAGAGAGGAATATTCTTCCTTGTACCCTGCTGGCACTATCAGTGAGAGTCACGTGTGCACACTGAGGACAGTGATGTCCCAGGGAATCCATATGGAAGGTAAAATTTCAGGGAATCCCTAAAACATGAGTGGACATCCATAGGGCAGTGAGCTCATCCTGGACAGGAGGAGCCCTTGCTGCAGGTGTCTGTCTGTCTACACATTGCATTTGGCTCCTTGCCCTTAGTAACAGAAGCTAGGGTGGAAACTCTCACATCAAAACCTTAGCTAATGTCACCCTACTCTACTCAATAGCCACAGTGTTTGAGATGTTTTCTTCTGATGTATGCTGGAAACACAAGTGGCCATGTGTAACAGGGTTAATCCATTCCAATGGCCGCAAGCCCTAAATGAGATCATGAAGTTAAATGACCCCATGGGTCCAAATGAGGGAAGGCTCCCAATGTGGAAAGGCCCAGAAAGTAGAGAATGTGAACATAATGGGGGCTCCCTGTCCAGAATAAGGAGCAATGTATGCATGTACATACCTTTATTGATTTCACTTTCTACCCGTGAAGGGTGTGAGATCTCAATCTCGGTGTCCTTATAAATGACCTTGCCGTGCCATTTTTCTCCCTGCTTCAGTTGCTTCAATTTCAGCACCAGAGGACACCTGGTAACAATACCTAAAGGGGACAGCCACATCAGTCTTGGGCTCTGCCATAAAAGGCCTTGGATGGATGACCCTCAACATCTCACACACTCATCTGAAAACACTGAAAACAACTCTCTCTGGCCTCACCCTTGTTGGCCTGATGCCTTAAGTGCAGGCTTACCCCAAGCCTATTGGGAACCAGATTATTTTTGTACATTTGGGTTTGGAAGCTACCAATGGTTGGAGGCTTGCTGCTTCCTTGTGATGTGCTGTTCAATGTGTTTATTTGTTTTTTTTGTCGACTCACAAGCTAGAGTCATCTGGGAAGATGACTCCATCAGACTGGGCCATGGACAAGCCTATGAGGCCCAGTCTTGACAAATGATTGACATGAGAAGGGTGGGCAGCTGGCTGCCATTGGTTCCACCCCCTAAGCAGGTTATCCTGGGTGCTATAAGAAGGCAGGCTAAGCAAACCATGAGAAGCAATCCAGTAAGCAGCACCCCTCCATGGCTTCTGCTTTAGTTCCTGCTTCCAGGTTCTTGCTTGAGTTCTTCTCCTGGCTTCCTTCCATGATAGAGTGTGATCAGGACAAGTAAGCCAAATAAACCCTTTTCTTCCCAAGTTGCTTTTGGTCATGGTCTTTGTCACAGCAACAGAAAGCGAACCCAGGGCTCCAACTGTGTATGTAGCAGAGAATAGCCTTGTTGGGACACCAGTGGAAGGGGAAGCCTTTGGTCCTGCCAAGGTTGCAGGGGAATATGGAGGGGCAATAAGGGGGATGTATGGGGGGGAATACCCGTGTGGGGGAGGAAGAGGGGATGGGAACATATGGACAGGAAACCGGGAAAGGGAATAACATTTGAAATGTATGTAAAGAAATATATCAATAAAAAATTAAAAAAAAAAAAAAAAGAAAGCGAACTAGGACACCCCAGCCCAGGAGGCATCAGACTACATCTTCTTTCCTTCCTTCCTTCCTTCCTTCCTTCCTTCCTTCCTTCCTTCCTTTCTTCCTTTCTTTGTTTCTTTCTTTTTTTGCTACTTACTTTCTCATTTATTGCGTTTTTAATTTACATTTTAATGTTATCCCCATTCATATGCGAGTATTTCCCACTAACCCCTTACATACCTACTCACTATGTCTTACAGGCTGCTTTATAGTCCCCTATTAGAAATCTCTGCAGATTCTACCTGCGTGTCACATCTTACCTGCATCATCACTGATCTCCTGGGCCTTGAAGCTCAAAGAGCAACCCTAACCTGAACACCGACATTTATGCACCTTGGGGATGATGGATCTCAGAAAAGAGATCATAACGCCCATGCTTCCAGACACTTGGTCACATCTACAGACTGAGATTCTACACAATCCACAAATGTACAGTGAGTTGGTGTGAGGAACTGAAAGCCCTACTCCACATGCCTGGCCATGACATCTATAGTGACTCTGTTGGATCCAGAGCCTGAAAGGAGGTAACTTAGGTTGATGATGGGCTTGAGAAGCTCCGTGGGTGGAGTCCTAGCAACTAAGACTGGCACCCTGTGAGAGGAGGAAGAAACTGTAAGACCGCACAGAGGAAAGTCTGCCCACAAACCTAAGAGGAAGACCATGAGAAGCCACACCTTAAACTTCTTCTTGCTGTGTACCCAGAACTGAAAGGGGACCTGTTTCTACCTTTGAAGTCCCAGGGCCCACAACCTAGCAGAGTGACTGAGCTCTCACCACTGCCTCTGGGGAGGGCCACTCCAGACAGTGC
The DNA here is from genome assembly GCF_011064425.1 of Rattus rattus. Classification (NCBI taxonomy): domain Eukaryota; kingdom Metazoa; phylum Chordata; class Mammalia; order Rodentia; family Muridae; genus Rattus; species Rattus rattus. The sequence goes on along the minus strand of NC_046157.1, from coordinate 47,111,976 downwards.
TTCCAGCACAGAGCTCTTCCCTGAACTCTGGTCCCCAATGACAGCAATGGCAGGCAGGGCCAGGTCTTGCTCCACACCCAGAGCTCGAAGGGAGTCGATGAGGTCAATGCAGGGCCGCACCTTCTCCTCATACTGACTGCAGAGGTTGTCCACAGACTCCTAGAGGGGAAAGCAAGAGTGAGGTCGTGTTCCACAGGAAGTGCTCCAGCAATAACCACTGAGTTCATTCCCCTGATAGAGTACTTAAACAGATGCCACTGTTGTTATGAAGCACAACAACACATATGAGAGAACAGAGAGTTGGAGAGTTGAGTAACAAAGCCAAAATGTGATGGCTAGTTTGGGATCCAAACGAGACAACCTATTGCCTTCTCTTAATTTTTCTCTCCTGTGCTGCTTTCATGAAGTCACACATATAATGACTAAATATACACAGTTTTTTTCAGATATCCAAACCCAAACAAATTCAGCCCCAGCACACCAGTACCACAGGAACTGTGAAAGGCATTCTGTGTGTAAAGGGAAACATGACAGGAGAAGAATCCTGAACACTGGATTCCACATAGGGTGACTGCTTTAGTTTCTTCTGAATTTACCATCCTTAAGTGATACCGAAGCACAAACAACAGCAATGCATTGTGGGGTGTTTGGTTAATAGAAAAGAAAGACCATGACAGAATGGAAGCTGACAACACATGGAACCATATTCCTATTAATTATACCTCCTACATATTAAGTGGTATTGTATCATTTAGAGGTGCCATATGCCTATCAAATTAAAAATGTACGCTATAAACATCAAAAAAGCAAACAATAAACAGAGAGCATAAACTGCATTCACAAAAATATAGTGTTTAAGCTGGGTGGTGGTGTCAGTGGTGGCACATCCCTTTAATCCCAACCACAGCACTCAGAAGGCAGAGGCAGGTAAACCTCTCTGGGTTTAAGGCCACCCTGGTCTACAGAGTGAATTCCAGGACAGTCAGGGCTACACAGTATCAAAAACAAGCAAACAAACAAACAAGCAAACAAACTATAGATAGATAGATAGATAGATAGATAGATAGATAGATATTGTTTAATAAAAAGGTGAAACAGAAACTTAACATAGAAAGAGAACAACAACACTGTGTTCTCAACCAACAGCAGCATATCATATTAAATATAAATGGCTTAAATTCTGCTCCAACAAGCAAAATGATTCTGAAAAAAAAAAAAAACACAAAGAGGGAGGATGGCAGCCTCTGGTCCCAAGATGTTGAAAAACTACAGCAAGAAGGTCTGTTGTTTCACAGAAAAGAACAGGCCATTAGTGGATCAGACCACACAACCCTGAAAGTCACCACATGAAACTAGTGTAGACAATGTGCAAAGGCAATGTGAGGGAAGGGAGGACTTTTTGCTCAGCAAAACTGTCATATACTTAAGAGAAAAGACTTACACCTCTAACTCATAAAAATAAACTCATGATTAGTGGAAAAGTTAAAAAAACTGTCTTAGTTATTTACAATGATAAAACACCAACCAAAAGCAACTTGGAGAGGAAGGGGGTTACTGAGGCTTTCAACTCTCACATTCCATCACTAAGCGGGACAGGACCTCAAGGCAGGAACTTTGAGGCAGAAACTGAAGCAGAGGCCATGTAGGCTGCTTACTAGATTGTTCCCCATGGCTTGTTCACCTTCTTTCTTACAAAATCCTGACCATTAGCCCAAAGGGTTGCATTACCCACAGAGAGCTGACCTCTCCCATATCAGTCATCAATTTAAAAAGTTCACCACAAGCTTGTCCACAGGCTTCTCTGATAGGGCATTTTCTCAGTTGAGGTTCCCTCTTCTCAGATGCTTCTAGCTGGGGTCAAGCTGACTTCAAATTAGCTAGCACAGCCCTACTTTCAGAGATACAATCGCAAAGGCAAAATTAACAAAAGAACTTACTAATAAACACAATTTTATGAGAACTAAACACTTGCTTGAAAAAAATCCAGACAAGTCATAGAGAGAAAATATATATAAAGCATCTATCTGAGCAAAGATTTGTACCTGAATATATTAAAAAGCCTCTCAAAAATCAACAATAATGAAAATCTACCACATAGCTTCTCCAGGGAGGAAATACCACAATAAGAACTCAGGGAAGGCTGGAGGCTGTAAGGCCGGTACAATATATCACACCCAGGACTCAATATTCTGCCAGCCCCTAATAACCCCCTGGTTTCCAACTAACAACATTCAGTGAAGGAGAAAGATTACTTGGCCCAAGCAAAGTAATCAGCTGAGATCAAGATCTCCATCTTGCCTCAGAAAGACAAAGCATCCATCAGGGAAGCAGCAGCCTTTACTCCTTTATAGCTTCCCATATGTATGCATAACTGCAGGCTGAACCCTCTGCTCAGGTGAACACAGCTCATGACCTATGGAGAGTGGCTTGCTTTCTTTCTTGCTTGCTTGCTTTCTTTCTTCTTTCTTTCTTTCTTTCTTTTCTTTTCTTTCTTTCTTTCTTTCTTTCTTTCTTTCTTTCTTTTCCTTCCTTTCTTTCTTTCTTCCTCCTCCCTCTTCTCTCCCTCTCTCTCTCTCTCTCTCTCTCTCTCTCTCTCTCTCTCTCTCTCTCTCTTGCTACTTACTTTCTCATTCATTGAATTTTGATTTACATTTTAGATGTTATCCCCTTTCCTGGTTTCCCCTCCAGAAACTCACTATCCCTTCCACTCTTCCTGCTTCTATGTGGGTTCTCCCTCACCCACCCACCCACTCCTTCCCACCTCCCTGCCCTGGCATTCACCTACACTGGAGCATCGAGCCTTCACAGGATCAAGGGCCTCTCCTCCCATTGATGCCCAACAAGGCCATCCTCTGCTACATACGCAGTTCTTCTTCAGCTTCATGTAGTTTGTGAATTGTATTTTGGGTAGTCCAAGCTTTTGGGCTAATATCCACTTATCAGTGAATGCATACCATGTGTGTTCTTTTGTGATTGTAGGTTAGCTCACTCAGGATGATATTTTCTTGTTCCATCCATTTGGCTAAGAATTTCATGAAGTCATTGTTTTTAGTAGCTGAGTAATATTCCATTGTGTAAATGTACCCATTCCTCTGTTAAAGGACATCTGGGTTCTTTCCAGCTTCTGGCTATTATAAATAAGGCTGCTATGAATGTGTCTTTGTTATATGTTGGAGCATCTTTTGGGTATATGCCCAGGAGCATTATAGCTGGGTCCTCAGATAGTACTATGTCCAATTTTCTGAGGAACCTCCAGACTGATTTCCAGAGTAGTTGTACCAGCTTGCAATCCCATCAACAATGGAGGAGTGTTTCTCTTTCTCCACATCCTCACCAGCATCTGCTGTCACCTGAGGTTTGATCTTAGCCATTCTGACTGGTGTGAGGTTTATAATCTGAGTTGTTTTGATTTGCATTTCCTCGATGACTAAGGATATTGAACATTTCTTCAGGTGCTTCTCGGCTATTCGATATTCCTCAGTTAAGAATTCTTTGTTTAGCTCTGTAACCCATTTTTTAAAAAGAGTTATTTGGCTCTCTAGAGTCTAACTTCTTGAGTTCTTTGTAAATATTGGATATTAACCCCCTGGGATGTAGGATTGGTAAATGTCTTTTCCCAAATGTTGGTTGCTGTTTTGTCCTATTGACAGTGTCGTTTGCCTTACAGAAGCTTTGCAAATGCCATTTGTCAATTCTTGATCTTAGAGCATAAGCCATTAGTGTTCTGTTCAGGAAATTTTCCCCTGTGCCCATGTGTTTGAGACTCTTACCTTTTTCTCTTCTATTAGTTTCAGTGTATCTGGTTTTATGCGGAGGTCCTTGATCCACTTGGACTTAAACTTTGTACAAGGCGATAAGAATGGATCATTTTACATTCTTCTACATGCTGACCTACAGTTGAACCAGAACCATTTGTTGAAAATGCTGTCATTTTTTTTCTACCGGATGATTTTCACGCCTTTGTCAAAGATCAAGTGACCATAGATATGTGGGTTCATTACTGGGTCTTCAATTCTATTCCATTGATCTACCTGTCTCTGTACCAATACCATACACTTTTTATCACTATTGCTCTGTAATACAGCTGAAGGTTAGGGACGGTGATTTCCCCCAGAAGTTCTTTTATTGTTGAGAATACATTTCGCTATCCTGGGTTTTTGTTATTCCAACTGAATTTGCAAATTGCTCTTTCTAACTCTTCAAAGAATTGAGTTGGAATTTTGGTGGGAATTGCATTGAAACTGTAGATTGCTTTTGGCAAGATGACCATTTTTACAATATTAATCCTGCCAATCCATGAGCATGGGAGATCTTTTCATTTTCTGAGACCTTCAATTTTGTCTTCAGAGATTTGAAGTTCTTGTCATACAGATCTTTCACTTGCTTAGTTAGAGTCACACCAAGGTATTTTATATTATCTGTGACTATTGCGAAGGGTATCATTTCACTAATTTCTTTCTCTGCCTGTCTATCCTTTAAGTAGAAGAAGGCTACTGATTTTTTGAGTTTATTTTATACCCAGACATTTTGCTGAAGTCGTTTATCAGATATAGGAGTTCTCTAGCAGAATTTTTTGGCTCACTTAAGTATACTACCATATCATCTGCAAATAGTGATATTTTGACTTCTTCTTTTCCAATTTTTATCCCTTTGACCTCTTTTTGTTGTCTAATTGCTCTGGCTCAAGTAGTATATTGAATAGGTAGGGAGAGAGTGGGCAGCCTTGTATAGTTCCTGATTTTAGTGGGATTGCTTCAAGTTTCTCTCCATTTAATTTGATGTTGGCTACTGGTTTGCTGAATATTGCTTTTACTATGTTTACGTATGGGCTTTAAATTCCTGATTTTTCTAAGACTTTTATCATGAAGGGGTGTTGAATTTGGCAAATGCTTTCTCAGCAGCTACTGAGATGATCATGTGGGCTTTTTTCCCCTTGAGTTTGTTTATATAGTGGATTATGTTGATGGATTTCCGTATATTGAACCACCCCTGCATCCCTGGAATGAAGCCTACTTGATCATGATGGATGATCTTTTTGATGTATTCTTGGATTCAGTTTGTGAGAGTCTTGAGTATTTTCATAAGGGAAATTGGCCTGAAGTTTTCTTTCTTTGTGGGGTCTTTGTGTTGTCTAGGTATAACTGTAATTGTGGCTTCATAGAACGAATTGGATAGTGTTCCTTCTGTTTCTATTTAGTGGAATAATTTGGACAGTATTGGTATCAGGTCTTCTATGAAGGTCTAATAGAATTCAACACTAAACCCATCTGGTCTTGGGCTTTTTTGGGGGGGGCGTTGGGAGACTTTTAATGTCTGCTTCTATTTCTTTAAGAGTTATGGGACTGTTTAGATGGTTTACCTGATCCTGATTTAACTTTGGTACTTGATATCTGTCTAGGAAATTGTTCATTTCACCCAGATTTTCCAGTTTTTTTGAGTATAGGCTTTTGTAGTAGGATCTGATGATTTTTTTGGACTTCCTCAGTTTCTGTTGTTATGTCTCCCTTTTCATTTCTGATTTTGTTAATTTGGATACACTCTCTGTGTCCTCTGGTTAGTCTGACTAAGGGTTTATCTATCTTGTTGCTTTTCTCAAAGAACCAGCTACCAATTTTGTTGATTCTTTGTATAGTTCTTTTTGTTTCTACTCGGTTGATTTGAGCCCTGAGTTTGATTATTTCCTGCTGTCTACTCCTCTTGGGTGTATTTGCTTCTTTTTGTTCTAGAGCTTTCAGGTGTGCTGTCAAGCTGCTAGTATATGCTCTCTCCTATTTCTTTTTGGAGGCACTCAGAGCTATGAGTTTTCCTCTTAGCACTGCTTTCATTGTGTCACATAAGTTTGGGTATGTTGTGCCTTCATTTTCATTAAATTCTAAAAAGTTTATCTTTATTTATTTCTCTCTCTTGATCAAGTTATCATTTAGTAGAGCATTGTTCAGCTTCCATGTGCATGTGGAGAAACCAAGATTCCATGACAAAACCAAATTTACACAATATCTTTCCACAAATCCACCCCTACAAAGGATAATAGACAGAAAACTCCAACACAAAGTGGGAAACTATACCCTAGAAAAAGCAAGAAAGTAATCTTTTCTTCAACTAACCCAAAAGAAGATAGCCACACAAACATAATTCCACCTCTAACAACAAAAATAATAGGAAACAGCAATCATTGGTCCCTAATATCTCTCAGCATCAATGGACTCAATTCCCCAATAAAAAGACCTAGACTAACAGACCGGATACATAAACAGGGCCCAGGATTTTGCTGCATGCAGGAAATGCACCTCAGTGACAAAGACAGACACTTCCTCAGAGTTAAAGAGTGGGAAAAAATTTTCCAAGCAAATGGTCCCAAGAATGGAGTAGCCATTCTAATATCAAATAAAATTGACTTTCACCCAAAAGTTATCAAAAAGGATAAGGCAGGAAACTTCATACTCATCAAAGGAAAAATCCACCAAAATTAACTCTCAATTCTGAATATCTATGCTCCAAATGCAAGGGGACCCACATTCATAAAAGAAAATTTACTAAAGCTCAAAGCACACATTATACCTCACACAATAATAGCATGTGACTTCAACACCCTGCTCTCATCAATGGAAATAGAAACTAAATGGAGAAATGGTGAAACTAACAGAAGTTATGAACCAAATGGATTTAAGAGATATCTATAGAACATTTCATCCTAAAACAAAAGAATATACCTTCTTCTCAGCAACTCATGGTACATTCTCCAAAATTGACCATATAATCAGTCACAAAACAGGCCTCAACAGATACAAGACAATAGAAATAATCCCATGCATCCTATTAGATCACCATGGACTAAGGTTAGTCTTCAATAACAACAAAAAAGATGGAGAGTGGCTTTCAATAGCAGCTCACCATTGCCTGGCTCTCTTCAGAGGTATCAGGATGTTTCTGTGGTGTCCGGTGACTGCATGCAGAAGTCCGCTCCTTCATTTTGACGTTCTAGGAACTCACTCTTGCGTGTTTTCCAGGTGGATTCCGGTTGGACATAAAGGGTTTGATTCAGAAGACTCTGGAAGCCTTGCCACTGGGGTCAGGCACTTGAGTGAGAAACACATGGAAGATATTGATATCTGAAACTGCCCAGCCTTCTCTGTCCATCACAGGTGTCTGTGCTCCCTGAGGCATCCATCATTTCCTCTTCTAGAAGAGGTGAATGCATTCTGTGTGTACATTAGGAAGGCAATCACAAAAGAGGAATGATTCTAAAGCCACTCACAGAGTCTGTCCATCTAGAAATTTTTAGACACAGACACAACTTTTACTTCCCTGTTTTTGAAATACCTCCCATTTCCAGAACATCTCAGGTTTTAGAATAAAGAGTGCCTTGACCCTCATCTGTTGTTCCATGGCTGCTTTAGTTGGTCTTATGACACCATCAGGTCCCCAGGGCTTGTGTCTCATGAAAAAGGGTTACATGTGACCAGTCTTCAACAGGATTTTGGGGCATCTTGTGTGTTTTTGCTTCTCTGCTATGTATACACTGGGTTCTGTCTACAAACTACAAGTGAGGGTGACTCTCTGCTGAGTCACCTTTGGAACTTGATGGATCCCAGAATCAAAACAACTCAGGGGTCATACCTACTTCTGCCCTCTCAGTGCCCAGGGAAACCAGCTGCACTTTCAGTCTAAAGTGAACTCATCTGCCCACGTAGATTTTGTTCCAGTCAAGGGGAAGAGGCCCTGGATTCAGCACCACCCTATTCATGGTGAATGCACAGGGTCTGCACTTCTGCGACTTCTCCTAACTCTTTCCCTCTGCAGATCCCATTGCATAGACTCCATCAGGGCAGCCCCACAACATTTCATGGAGGTTCCTGCCTCGTAGGAAGGTCAGGGTCAGGTGCATCACAAGTATGCTGGGTTCTAAGCATGGCTAGCCAGGCAGGCCTGTGGCCATTCCTGCTGTCCTTGGGGTTGTTGGCTCTGCTTCCACTCTATAGTAGACAGTGGTCACTTGCCAATGGTCCTCTTGTGCCATATACCATGTATTCTGGACAAAGATCCCTGTGGAAGGGCTCCCCTATTGGGGATATGTCCTCAGCCCAGTTGGAAGCAGGAACAGCATGGGGGTAGAATCCAGCTCTTTTCACTGTCAGAACCCCTAGCCACCTACTACCATACCTTTCTAGAACAATTCTAAGATGTTAAGAGTGGGAGCCTTCCTGGGTCCATCAAGGTGTTATAGTGGACACAGAGAGGTTCAAGAACCCTTTCCTCTCCAGGATTTCTGCCCTCCATGTTCCCTGCAGTTGAGCCTTTGAGAATCAGAGATCTGAGGGACACCTGCACTCAGCAGAGTTAGGGCTTCCGCTCACACAGAGCAGGTCCTTCCTGTCTAGGGACTGGGAAGACCCTGGACAGATGCATTTCTCTATGAAGATCCTCTGTCAGCCTTTGCAGCAGCCTGCCCCTGGGTCACCTGGCTTCCTCCCACCCTTAACAAGAGACCTCCACCGGCTTTCTCACAGACTCCTGGCCCATGCAGCAGGGGATCTGGAACTTCTCATTTAGGTCTTAGCCCCAGACCCTGGAGGACCTGGGACCCCGCCCTCTCCTGCTGCCTCCTGGCAGAGATGATTGCAGTTTGGGGAGCTATTTCAAACTGCCCCCAGAATCAGCAGCTGGGTGGGGCTCTGTGTCTAGCCCAGAAGCTCCACCTGTGCTCTCACTGACCCCCTTACCTTAACAGCACCAAGAAATGTCCCACAGTTCCCCCAAGGATCCACAAGAAACCCAGAAGCATCCTTGCCCTGAGCTAAGGGGTGTCCCCTAGATACTCAGCAGCCTACTGCTTAGTGACAGAATGCATGGCTTTCTGGCTGCAGTGTCTGTAAACAGCTGTCTCCACCCCTTCCTAGAGAGAACTGAAACAGAGAGATTGCCTGAGCTCACTGCCTTCCCATCATCACATCACACACAGTCACTGACCTCATTATTGGAACAGCACCAACAAATGCCCTGCAGTGCTCACCAATGTCTGCAAAGGAGCCTTACAAGGTATCCTCTATCCTCGCACAGAATTCAGTGCAATACTCACAGCTCCTGGGTTGGCGACTGAGTGTGCAGCTGCCAGAGCTCAGAGCTCTTTAAACAGTGCTGGCTCCGCCCCTTCCAGAGGAGAATAGAAACTTAGTGAAAAGGCCTGAGCTTGCTGCCCACCCGCACCCCATATACACATATGGAGTCCAGAAATGAAACAGAAAGGGAGCTCAGAAATGAAACTCACCCTCAGGGGACCATGTCTTGGTCCTGAGCACTGGAAATTGATACTGTAGTCTCAACCTACCAACACAGTCTATATGGACACCAGCTCAGATGGCTGCCTGTTTTCCCTCAGGATCCTCCCAGCTCTGAGCTGCACCTTCAGCCAGTTTAACACAACCTACACTAACTTTCTCTTTTCACTGGATTATTCCAGCTGCACTAGGACGGGTCAAAGACAAACCACACCAGGAATCACTGAGGAACCCTGCCAGCCCTTCTGGGTCCCTTGTGACCACAGGTTTAGAAGGCTGAGCACAGTGCTGCTGCAGGGCTGGTGGAGGTGACAGGTGCTGGCCTCCAGGGGCCTGCTGCACCTAGCCCTACTCTCCAGAGAAGAGCCCTACTGTGCAGAGAACATCCTCCCAGCTTAGGAAAGTAAGAGTCTCTCCTTTTCAGAGCCCTTGGACTGGCTTGCTGCAGCCCTTTCCCTGGGCTGCCTGTCCTGGGAACTGGCAGGACAGACACTAGGCTCCTCTTAGAATAGACCACGTCATAGGGTCCTCTTGTGACCCTGTCACAGGGTCTTGACCTCTGCCCTAAGGCTGCCTGTGCCCAGTGCTGTGCCTATGCTGCTGGCTTTTTCGAGTAGAACCAAACATAGTTTCTGCGGCTCAAGAAGACATGGAGAACGGGGAAGGCAGATTTGGTGACCTCACACATCTCCCAGTACTGTGCTATTATTTTGAATGGCCCTTTGCTTCTCGTCCTTCCTCTTTTAGCCCTCCCTTTTGCATTTCCCTGTCACTTCAGACTCTGGTTTCAGTTTCATTTCTCTTTAGGTCTTAGAAATTCAATTCAATCTATGCTGAGAAAGAGAACATCTTGCAGGACTCAGGTCAAAAAGAAAGAAAAGAAAAAAAAGAAAAGAAAAGTCAGGGACATAGATCTAGGATCAGGGGGTAGTAGCTTAGAAAGGTAGCAATGGAGTGAGGGGCAGATGAGTGACCAGAAAGCAGTGCTGGAAGGAGGATCAGGAAGGCTTGTGTCAAGGAAAAGGAACCCTGCATATGAGGGAAAGGACTGGGCTGGACTGGGACCAGTTGGGTGGTGGCCTTTTGACCGATTCCTAGCCTGAGAGAACTACAGAGTAGCCCCAAGCTCACCTTTGGAAGCTCAGTCTTAGACCGTGCTGATGTATCACAGTATTGGGAGCATGTTACAAGAAGACCTGACCTAAACCCCAGCACCGGGGTAAGAGACCAGGATACACATGGCACAGAAGAGAGATGGGCCCAAGCCCTGGTTACTGGTATCACCAGGAGGTAATGATGTGTTTATAGAATGTTAAAGAGAGATATTGAGCTCAAGAACTCACCAGGAGAGAATCTTGAGCTCAGAGCTACCCCTGTGCTGCCCTTGAGGATGGAGCTTTTCACTGACCCTGGTTCTAGGACCTTTTCCTTTGGGACTGTGGGGACACTTACTCTGACTGACCAGCGGGGGAAGGGGGCTTACCAATCCTCCGAAGTTTAGGCTGCTGAGCATTAGATCTCCATGTGACAGCAGGGTGGATGCAAACAGTGGAGTTTCGAAATCAGAGTCTTGGCGATGTGTTTATAAAAAGATGAAGGGCGTGGGGGATGTGTTCTATGGAGGTGTGGCGAGGTGTGGTGCGGTAGGGAGGAAGTGGGTGCCTCTGCGGGCCCATGCTGAGGCATCCCTTCCCCCTTGAGGGACCAACCACACAGTATAGTATAGGATAGAATTTATTCAGGGCATGGGGAGGGGAGTTAAGAGGGTAGTAGGGGCAGAGAAAGGAAAGAGAGAAAGAGAGAGAGAGAGAGAGAGAGAGAGAGAGAGAGAGAGAGAGACAGAGAGGCCAGCTGAGACATGGAGATGGGGGAGGGAATGGGGAGAGAGTGGGGGGCAGGAAGGGAAGAGCAAGAGAACAGCAGAGCAGGGGTGGGGGTAGCAGTCGCTTTTATAGTGTCAGCCATATCTGGCTGTTGACAGATAACTATGGGGCAGAGCTTAGACAGAATGCTAACAGGTAAGCTGGAGTTTTAGTTCTGAGAGTCAGTAGAGATGGGTCTTCCATCTGGGAGAGAGTGGTGCCCACTCTGGCCAATCTGCTTCACTCTTTAGAGTTCCTAATCAATTTTTCCTTCCTTTCTTTCTGCTTCTCCTATGTAGACCATTGTGTTGTCCAGGTCTGGGATGCTGCATCTGAAAACAGGTGCCACTTCAGTATAGCCAGTACCACCACCTGTCCTGCCTTCCTTCCAACATGAGGTCTCATGTGCTAAGAAGGGATTCTGGGGATCAGTGATATGACTCAGAAAGTAAAGGGACTTGCTATCAGTCCTGCCAACCTAAGTATGGTGGATGTTGTGTTTTTTAAAAGATAAGGAGAGAAGGAATATGTTTGGTAGATGTGTAGTCAGGTATGGGGGTAGGGGCTACCTCTGCGGGCCTATGCTGAGACATCCCTTCCCCCTGAGGGACCAGCCACACAACAGTATAATATAGAATAGAGTTTATTCAGGGGATGGGGGAGGGAAGTTAAGAGGTAGTAGAGGCAGAGAAAGCCAGAGGAGGCAGGGAGTAAAGGAGTAGAGGAGGAGAGGAGTAAAGGTCAGCCATGAGCACATAAAGGAGGGGAGGGGAATGGGGAAAGAAGGGACAGAGGAGAAGAGGGGGGATCAAGAAAGCAAGAGACAGAGGAGGGGGCAAGCAGCCCCTTTTGTAGTGAGTCAGGCATACCTGGCTGTTGCCAGGTAACTGTGGGGCGGAGCTTAGACAAAATGCTAACAGTGGAAGGTCAAAACAGTCTCCCAAAATCTCTTCTCACACATGCCCCTTGTCCATCCCTAGACATAGGACTAAAAAGGTCCTTAAGTCGATGACTGCCAAGTACAAGAGACCGGAAAACAGCACCAGGTCAGGGACAGCGAGGGTGAATTAAGATGCCTACCCCTCAGTTCCTAGTCCTCCTCAAGTCAGGGTCTCACAGTATAGCTCATGCTGGCTTGGAATTCACAATGCAGACCAAGCTGGCCTCAAACTCACTGCAATCTTCCCGTCTCGGCTTCTGAGTTAGCTCACTCTCTGCCTCATGCTCATGGATGAAGCTATGAGCTGTCAACTGTTCCTTTACTCTGCCATCATGGCCTGAAACCATAGGCCAAATTAAACACTTTCTTTTATACATTGTCTTGGTCATGGTGTGTTATCACGGCAGTAGAAAACTAAATAAGATAAGACTATGTCCCAGGCCGGGAACTGAATCTCCAGCTCTCTCCACCACAAAGAGGACAAAAGTACATGGTTCCCTGCAACCAGGAGCTGCCAAGGTGAAGAAAACCCAAACATTCAGAAAGGGTAATTGATGTGAGGGTCTTCACAGCAGCCACCTTTAAGGCCATCTGCCCCTTGGGAAGATCACAAACAATCCTAGCAGTGTGCGTCTATGGGGTCATGGACACATGTCTGTCTTCATTTGCTTGAGTTCTAGTATCATGTGCACAGTGCCTCTTGAAAGCTGCAACAACAGAGAGTAAACACTGAAGTGAAAACTTAAGGGCTCTTTGGAAAGTCAATTGTGTTGGATGGGTTTTTCTGGGGTGAACACATGAAGGAGTGTTTTGCCGAAGAGGACACAGGTGAAAGACTAAGGTAGACTCATGAAGGAATGTTTCACTGAAGCAGACACAGGAGCGAGGATGTTCTGCTAAAGCAGACCCACGAAAGGACATATGACGAAGGATTCTTTGCCTACGACATGCAAGTATTAGTCCGCATTACATTGCATAGTTGAGCTCCATTTGTCAGGACTCTGAGGACTCCCAGAGGGTCATATCAGAGCAGAATTTAATTGAAAATCAAATTCTAGGTGAGAGAGCCCTCAGTACTAGGGGGCATTTAGAGGTCTCCTCTTGTGTGGACCACTGTAGCATGATGAGCGAGTACAGGTTAAAGCTATACGGTCTGCCTCCTGCCTCGTATGTTATAAAATGGATGCTGCCCCAAGAGCACAGGGCGTCAGTAGTCCGGCTGGCTCCTGCGGGCCGCCTCTTCCTGAGTACCTGGAGGATTGGACCAGGCAACGCTTTCTTTCCACTTTCCCTGTTTGGTATGTGAATTCTATCACCAACAAACAATAAGAATGAATCCCCGGGCTCTGGCTATAGCAACAAAGCTGTCATGAATCAGCCTGTCCTGTGTTGACTCTCAGGGAAAGCTCAGCATCCTCTGGGGCTCTGTCCCAATGTGCTGAGTGACCGGATAGGCAGGGCCGCTGCCCACCTACCTGACTCTTCCCAGCTCCAGTTATCATTCAACTGGAGGTAAGAGCAGCCCACATGAAACATAGCAATAACTTGGGTTACAGATAGGAAGGTAGATTCTAATAGCATGGAGGGTAGGCAGTTACCCAGCTACTGTGCTGCCTAGGGCATATTAAAAATATAAAGGCTGTGTGTGTCTTTCATCCGGGAACATAAATGGTCAAAGGCAGGGAAGAAACCTCCAGTCGGGATTTTTAATATTTTCTATTACGTGTAATTGGTTGGGCCTGTGATATGGTTCTGAATCACAGAGGGAGACTGTGGCAGAGCAAATCCACTCACCTCAAGGCCAACGAGTGACTGGGCTGGGCCCGAGTCCTACAGTCCCCTTCAAGGGGACATTCCCAATATCCTGACTAACTCTTGCTAGGCCTACCTCCTAGGAGTTCTATAAGCTCCCATTACTGTCACTCTGGGGACAAGTTTCCACTACATGGGCCTTAAGGGGATGATTAAGAAGCAAATGATAGAAACTGCTAAAATATGCTGCAGGCAGACACAAGCCATGGCCAGTAAGTCCAGGCCTGAAACGGGAAATCAGGCAAAAGCACAGTAGATGTGCTGTCTATAACTCTCAATTTCAGTCAGTAGAATAAAACCAAACACAAGCATCAGATATAAATGTGAAGAAAAGAATCTAGCTGAGGCTGCAAAGGCGTGGCCTAGTTCTTTGTCCTCTGGAGGGGTTCCAAGCACAGCAGAAACTGTTGTAAGAGCAGGAACCCCCGAAGACACAAGGGCCCCGTTCAGTGCTGAGGCCAGACACGAATGCAGCTGAGAGCCAGGCACCACCTGATGTGACTGCACAGTCAATGCTGCAGTTTCCTCCCCACAGTGTGCTCTGTAGCGAACAGCAGAGGGTGGAAAGAGTTGCCACAGAGTGGGATAAAAGACTGGGCATCCCCAAGCCAAAGACCTGAAGCCTGCCTGGCTAGGAATGCCCTGAGCCTGTTGCCTGACAATCGGAGGGGTCAACATGTCATATCATGAGATATGATGGAAATGCATTTCCTCCTTTCTTACCCAGAAGGCAAAAAAGGGTACTCAGTGATTAACAATGACTACCATCTTGGTTAGACCTGTAATCAGCTAAGGGGCAAGCCTCTGGGCATGCCTGTAAAGGGGTGTTTAGATGAAGTAAACTGAGGAAGGAAGGCACACCTAGAATATGAGAGATACCTTTCCTTGGGCTGAGAGGGGGCACTAGTGGCCATCCCTCTGCTTCCTGACTATAGATGTAATATGACCAGCTACCTCCCACGGTCCTGACTTCCTTGTCACGATGGACTGAATTCCTAAAACTGAGAGCCAAACTCTTACGTTGCTCTTGTTAGTTATTTAGTTGTAATGAGACAATTCACTAATACAGGTACCAATGCCCAAAGGGGTCTGTCCAATTGTGCTTGGGGCTTATTTGTGCCCAAGAGATTTGGGATTCAGAGTAAGATATGCCCAAGACTGAGCACAGCAGAGCTGGGCTCTTACTGACATCCTGAGGCTAGATCCAGGCCCAGGGCTCCCCCACGGGCACCCATAGGTATCCCCTGTTTACAGAAGCATCGGTGGATCTCTGCCTGTCTTCACATGGTACCAATACACAGGTCTGTGCCCAAACTGTCCCTGCTCATGAGGCCAGTAGCCAGGCAGGAAGGACTGGCTGTACTGCAGCAGAGCCAAGTCCTAACTAATCATGTCTGCTGTAGTCCTACTTGCAGGAAGATCACATTCTGAGGCACAGAACATCAGCATAGGAATTTGGGGGAAAGCAACAGAGCCTATAGTCAAGCTTGGGTCAGGATCCTACCTGTGATCTGCAAGAACCAATGTAGAGACTAGACACCCTGAGGAGTCTGTCTCTGAAACTCCTGTGTTTTTTCCTGGGCCACAGGACTGCTTGATGTGCAGTGGTCACTGGGTCATTGTAGTTCCTAAATGTTCACCAGCCTCTGTGCTAACAGAGACTCATCTCCCTGCCATGACCATGCAGCTTACTGTGTCCTTGCAGAGAGCTGGTGTATCCTATGTGGAGCTGGCCAGGTAAGTCTTAAGGTAGGGGGCCATAGGGAGGGAGTAGGATGGGTGGCAACACATATCCAGACAGGAGCAGGGCAGAGAGCTTCTGAATTTTTGCTCTCTCCAGTGTCTTCATTGGATAGGAAGGATCCAGGCAGCTGGATACTGGTATCACAAGGAGAGATCAATACACCTGTTTCCCAAGAGATTGGAATAGATTGATGTGGCAAGTATGCTGGAGTTCAGGGTACCAGGTGTTCCCAATTATATTTATTGCCGCTGTGTGTGTGTGTGTGTGTGTGTGTGTGTGTGTGTACTGTGGCAAGGCCAAGGCCAATGTTGAAGACAAGTATCTTCTTCCAACCCTCTTCACCCAACATTTGTGTATTTGGTTATGTTCGTGTATAGAGACAGGTGTATAGGCATATTAATCTATATGTGCATGTGTGGAGGCCAAAAGTTAGTGTCTTCCTCTATAACTTTCCAGGTTTTTTTTTTTTTTTTTTAAAGGATCTCACACTGGCCCAAAGCTCCCTGTTTCAGTTAGGCTGGCTAGCTATCATGCCATTGCTCTCCGCCTTCCCACCAGCACTGGAAACACATGCCACCATAACTGGCCTGTACATGGTCCTGGGGACCTGAACTCTGGTTGTGCTTATACAGTACAGGAAGTAATTTCCATCTGCCCAGCCCTATTTTTTTGAGATAAGGTTTCTTAACTGAGACTAAAGCTTGCTTCTAGACTAGCTGACCCTGTGATCTCCTGGGAAATCCCTGTCCCTCCTCCCATGTGGGGTTTACATGTGTGTGTAACCATGTCCAGCCTTTTTTTTTTTTTTTTTTTTTTAAGATTTATTTACTATGTATAGTGTTCTGCCTGCATATATGCCTGGACGCCAGAAGAGGGCGCCAAGATCACAGATGATTGTGACCCACCATGTGGTTGCTGGGAATTGAACTCAGGACCTTTGAAAAAGCAGTCAGTGCTCTTAACCACTGAGCCACCTCTCCAGCCCCGCGCCCAGCTTTTTACATGATTGTTTAGGATCCAGTTTGGGTTCTCATGTTTGTGCAGCAAGCATTTTATCCACTAGACCATTTCCCAGCTCAGGCTGCCCTGGCTTTGAAGTCATTCTGCTGGCATTTGAAATCACTCCCTCACTTGGGGCTGAGAAGCAATCACACTGGCATAGTCTAGTGGCTCCGCTGGTGGCACAAGAAGGAGCTCTGAGCCAATTCTAGTTAGTGACATCTGTCCTAGCGATTCCATCCCTGACCTGCTGACATGTGCCATCTGACTGGCTATATCCTTGGAAAGGAGTCTAACAGACTAAGAGCTCTACGGCTGTCTTCCTGGGAGCAGATCACGGCTAGGCCACAGTGCCAGCCTCCCTCCTTGACAACCAGGGCCTTGCACAGAGGCAGAGTTGACAGAAAATAAACCCACACCCTTCAGGGAAGTTTAAAAGCCAAACGTGAGGAGACCAAGGATGATGGTTAAGGCCTCATTCATTCCCCAGAAGATAAATGGCGGGAACAAGGGTGTCCCACATGACAGTGGGATAAGAGCTCACTCTGAAGAGCTGTGGAGACCTGTGACAGTGGCCTGACGTCGACATGAGTAGAACAAGCTCAGCAGCCAGCAAGCAGTTTTGCTTCTTTCCACCCTCCATCCATCCCCATCCCCAAAATGACTCCCTTCTGCCTGTTGTCCTGGCTTGAGAATTCCTTCACCGTACGGACGGCAGTGAGATAACATCAGCTGCTAAGAGTCAGTGTCACCAACAATGTCTTATTGTTTACAACAAACTGCAAATCCACATCAGCCCTTTCCTTCACAGCTGGACTCGAAGGAACAGAATCCTGTGATGTTCCAGCTGAGCACATCTGTACGAAACAGGTCTACTGAGGTCCACGCGCCGTTATCTCAGCCCCTTGGGTATGCATCCTTCGATCTGGATCTCTGCTGGCCAGCCGGAGTATCTGTTCCTGGATTGATCTGAGTGGTTGATCTAGATGAGGGAAGGAAAAGGGTGTCATTTACTCACTAAGCTCATCACTGGATCTCTGTCTGCTATGAGCAAAGTCGTGTGAGCAGAAGTCTCAGAGTGGGAGTTCCTCCAACCCAGGATAAAATTCTTCTCAACGCCTCCTCCATTCTTCCTGTCATCCCTTCCTTACTTCCTGCTTCCTTCCTCTCATCCCTTTCTCTTCCTTTCTTCCCTTCCTTTCCCTTCTTCAGTTTCTTTGATTAGAGATAGCCTTGTTTTGTAGTCCAGGATAGCCTGGAACTCACAGTGATCCTCCTGGATCAGCCTTACAAGTACTAAGATTATAGACCTGAACTTCCATACCCAGCCTCCCTGTTTCTCTCAATAGTATTTATTTTTTTAAGATTTTTTTTTTATAAGTACACGGTAGCTGTCTTCAAACACACCAGACAAGGGCATCAGACCCCATTACAGATGGTTGTGAGCCACCATGTGGTTGCTGGGAATTGAACTCAGGACCTCTGGAAGAGCACTCAGTGCTCTTAACTGCTGGGCCATCTCTCCAGCCCTCAATATTATTTGATGGCAGCTCTGGAACTTTTCCAAAGGATAGGAGCTCTTCTGCAGTCTACAGCGTGGCTTAGTAGAGAAGCAACGAGCCTTTGAGAAGCAGCTATGCAACATGAACTCACCTCCAGATTCTATTTCATTTGACCTACTCAAATGTGCATAGGGAGAGCATTGCTGTGGGGACAGCACATGATCTAGCTCTTGCCTGTGGGAACAGACCCATGGCGTCTGGACTCCACACTTGGAGTTTTCAGAGTGTCTTCAAATTAGTACTTGCCACTCCGCAAACATGCTTGCACTCGAGTGGGCATGATGCCTCTATACTTGTAAGTCTTTCGCATGTAATGACACATCCTAACTTAGTGCCTTTTCTCACACCGCAGCTTCACTGAGAGGTAGTTCACACGCCACGGAGCTCACCTGCAGACAATCCCCGTCTTTAGCACATTCCCAGTGCATGCAACTGTCACTACATCAATAAGACATTGTCATCACTGAATGAGGAGTCACACACTGTAGCAGTCATCTGTCTCCTTCCCCGCCCCAAGCGGCCACTAACCTTCTCCCTGATGCTTTCTTTGGGTTTGTTCCTTCTAAGAATTTTGAATAACAAGGGAATCAACCTTCTGTAACTTCTGCGTTTGCTTTGTACCATTCTGCATAACATTTTCAAGAATCCCCATACAATCGCTAATGTCACGGTTTCATTTCTGTACATGGCTGAAGAGTTCCCTTCCACAGTTACTCTATGTTAACACTGCCCTCACGCTGGAAGAACGCTGCTATGGAAACCTGTGCCCCAGTTCCTGAGTGAAGGCATGCTTACAAGGACCTGTGCTGGGCTGGGAGTAACTGTCTCGTTCATTTTCAAGAAACTGCCAGAATGTTCCTCAGAGAGTCTACCTCATGTTACATCTCTCGCAGCCATGTGAGATTTCTAATTTTTCTAGACTTGTTATGATTACAACTACCACAGTGAGCCTGCGGCTCCATCTCAGTGTGATCTGAGCTGGTTTTGTTCTGATGACTCAAGCTACTAAGTTTATTATTAATAGTAAGCCACAAGTTTATCAGTTCATGTGCACATCTGTTCAGAGGTTCTAGCCATTTTTCAATTGGATTATCTTTTTAATCATTGAGTTGAGTTATTTACATATATTAGACACAAGTCTGCTATTTGCAAACATTTTCTCCTACAATTGCTCCATGGTTTTCTTCCCACTTTGTTGTTGTTGTTTAGGATCTCAAATAGCCCAAGCTGAACTTGAACTCAAAGATAACCAAGGATGGCCTTGAATTCCTGATTGTCCAACCTCCACATCCTGAACACTGAAATGCTAGGCATGTGACCCTGTGCTTGGCTTCTTTCTTTCTTTGTGTGCTCTTGGGAACAGAAAACTGTGGGATTTGAAGCTGAACATTTTACCTTTCCTTTAGCTTTTATTCTGCACACTTCCAGAAGCCCCTGCCTAGCAGAGATTTCTGCCTATTTTGCCATCCTGCTGAGAGAGTTTGACAGTTTTACCTCTGCATATGGTGTGAAACAGGGATCCAAATCCATTTTCTCCCTATGTGCTATTTGGTTTTCCCTGTACACTTTATTAAAGAAACTACTCACTCCTGAAGAGTTGGTCTCTGTTCATTCTGTAGGGAAAATCGTCTGGTCAGGTACGAAGGGACCCTCAAATTTTCTGGGACCCTAGTTCCAATCACCCATCTATGCCTGTTCTCAGAGTGCCATGCTGTTCTGATGACTGCAGCTTTGAAGTAGGTTTTGAAATTAGGAGACCTAAGCCTTCTCCCTTAAGCCTGCTTTGACTCGACTTTATCCCTTTCCTACAGAAAGGTGAAATAGCTTGCCTAAGGCCACACAGCCCGAGGAGGTGTCTATCTGTGATATGGGTTATTTGGGGTGAAGGGAATCCTGAGTTCACTTTCAGAGTGTGCCACAGAAACCAATGCAAGTGGGTGCCTCCTCACCACACAGCTGCTGGAACCATAGAACGAGCTGACAGGAAAGCTGAAAGTTATTCTAAACCACATGTGTCCCCACCAAACAAGCCCTGACGCCCTGTCCCCTAGACTCATGCCTATCTCCCCTAAACCCCTGTGGGTCTAGGGGGCCAACAAGTACAACCTCCTCCCTTTGAAGGTGACCATGAGGCCTCCATTGCTTGCAGCACACAGCAGGATGAGAAGTACCTTCTCTGCAGGGCTGGCTTTCCATGTGCAAGATCACTGGGTGCTGTGGTGAAAACATGTTTTGACTGGAGCATGCCAACCCGACCATGGCCTCCAGGTTCTTCAGTTTCAGATCTGAGGGCATCCCAAAAGATCCA
This sequence comes from Rattus rattus, assembly GCF_011064425.1. Classification (NCBI taxonomy): domain Eukaryota; kingdom Metazoa; phylum Chordata; class Mammalia; order Rodentia; family Muridae; genus Rattus; species Rattus rattus. The sequence continues at coordinate 47,091,474 of NC_046157.1, read as the reverse complement.
GGATCTCTGGAGCTAGTAACAGTGACCTGGGTGTTGTGCCTCCTCTCACGCCAATAAGAGGAGGCCGAGCTGCTCCTGGTTGCCACTGTCTTCTTTAAACCATGGTGCCAGACAGTGGGAGCAAAGTCTCAAGCAGAATCATATGTGATTTGGTGTGTAACCCTGGACAAAGATCAAGCTTTGCCCTCTCGGAATTCTAGCTAAGTGGAAAGATGGCCTCATCAGAGCAGTGGGCCTTGGCTGTGCAGCCAATCTCCTTCTCTTCAGACCCATTTATGTTGGTCAAAAAGGGTTAGGGTGATGGTTCCCGGAGGCCATGTAACACCACCTATCAGCTGGGATGCTCACAGGAGACACGGTGATAAGTCAAACTTCACTCGCTTCTCTCCTTTGATCTTTGCTTTGATAAAGGGAGGCATCAACTCTCCTCCAAGGATGGCAATCAGCCTGAGCAGCTCTGTCCAGTGCATTTCGTACCTATCATATTGTAAGTGGTTCGTATAGAACTGCCCCAGGCAGTTCCCTATCTGATTGTGTGATTGCTATCTCCAGATGAGGAACTAAAGAAGGCTAGCCTCCTGCCCAAACAGAACAGTCACCGCCAGTGACCAGAACCAATCCCAGGATCCCATTTATAGTCTGTAGTGAGACTAGAGAAGTCTGGGGTAGAACATGGAGCTAATGGAAGAGGCTGACCAGTGCTCTGTGGGAGTGACTGCTGACAGAACACCTTTATACACCATAGCCCCATCTGGGAAGGACTGGGGAAAGTCACTCACTTTTTCTCTCTCCATTTCTGCAGGGAGCTCAAAGCCCTTTGCTGCAACAAACACCCAGCTTGATCTGAACTTTATGTTCTTGATTTCTTTGCTTCCAAGGGCTTCTATGGCATCCTTTGCTTGAGCCTGCAGTCTGGGCAAAGGAGAAAGCATGAGAAAATCTCCTGTGGAAGTGGCGTGTGTGTGTGTGTGTGTGTGTGTGTGTGTGTGTGTGTGTGTGCGCGCGCGCGCATGCATATGAGTATGGGAGTGATTCCTGGCATTTGCCATGATCATTTCTTCCCTTCCCTTGTAGAAGCATCTCCTTCCCTACACTCTCCAGGAGTTGCCAGATCCAGGGGCCTTTGTTAGTCCCCTGGCTGGCGCTCTTGTCACATGGGGAAAACTGCACATACTTACTTGTGGCTTCCGTCATCATGCGTCACCATGAACAGCAGGGATTTCGAAGGGGTGCTCTGAATAAACTTGGTCATTGGCCCAGAGTTATCTGTAGGGTCAAGGCCAGACAGTAGTTCAGAGTCTTATCAGTGAGTGAGGCTGCTACCCTGGTTCTCAACTTCCTTCCTCCTCTGCTGTCACCTACTCTCTGAATGTCATGTTCCCTAGACTGGCCCCAGGGGCTCTAGGGGTGCCCTGGCTACTTCCTCAGGAGTAATGTCCTGGGTTCCATGGGAAGCTATCTTAGAGAAGCCTTGGGAACATGGACAACTTGCAGCAGGTACTCAGGGTACAGCAACCGTTACGCTCAAAGATGGAAACAAGATTGATCATGCAAAGTGGAAAGCCCTAAATAAATTAAACCCCGAATCTGGAGGTAGCCACACCTGGTACCAAACCCAGCTTCTGCAAGCACCCACTGGCCACCTCCGCCATCAGGAACAAGAGGTCAGTCCCAAGAGTGATGCCCTAAATTAGTGTTCAGAATTGTGACAGACCCTATCCTATATTCAATAAACACAGGTCAAAGGGACTCCCTGCTTCTTCATCAAGCCATTTCCATTTCCCCACGGGGTCTACGCAGTTTAGTCTTCATTTTAATCAGAAAGGACTTTTCTTACCACCTTCGTACATGTCAAAGTACTTTGTCGATATTACTTTCCCCGTCTCATCTGAAAAACAAAAAGAAAGAAACGGCCTTATAAGAGATAGCTCAGGGGACCCAGTGTACAGTGGTAATCCTACTACCCTTTTTGGTCTCATTACCTCTAAGTGACTCTGGAAGAGTCCCTAGCCTGAAGAGGAACTGTGTGGTGGGATTAGTCTTCCAAATCCTGGACAAAGCAACTCCATCTTGTGGTCATCTATGTACTAATCTGCAGCAAAATAAGCTGTCCTTCCCATGGGCTGCAAGCCATCTTGCCCATGGTCAGACAGTGTTTGTTGAAACCAGAGCCCCTGATAAGTGTAAGGTTGGAACACACAGAGACAGGGAGCTTGAGCTTGGGTTTTGCACCCCACATGAAGTCTGAAGTCACCTCTGCCTCTTCAACACTAGGTGGTGGGCTGAACTAGGTTTGCTTGTAGCCTGGGAGCCTATGTAACAGGACCTTGGTAGGCAGAAGGTTGGGAGATGGCTGTGGCAAGGCTCTGAGAGCTCCAGGCTCCAGTCAACAACCTGAATGAATTCATTTATGCCACCAGGCTAGACCTATTGGACTCCTCGTCTGTGCCATCTGTTCCTTCCTTATTTGGGGGTGAATAGATGTTCCTTTTACTTCTCCCAGGGAAGCCATACAGCAATTAGGCTGATCTCCAAGGAGCACCTCCACAGGGAGGAAATGGTCTAGGACTCTGATCTGGCCCAATTACAGGATCTTAATGCTCCTCTCCTTTCGTCTCTTAACCATTAGAGCCCCCCAGACCTTTTCACTTCACACTAGGTGTCCAGAGGGGTCGTATGACTGAGGGTGTTTTGTCCTGTCCCACAGCTCTGCTGACACTGGCTCTGTAATCAGATGTTTCCTGCATGACTCCCTGTTCTCTAACCTGCTGTGTATCTTACTGCAAGAGACCTTCAAAAGCACTAAGACCCCAGAGGAAGCCAATGCACCTACACAGGTTTCCATGGCCCACAGCAGCCAAATAGAACTGGCCAGTGTTGTTTCCTCTATGGGTCACCAGGATCCAAGAGCAAAAGAATCCAGGGTCCGGATCTAGGTAGATCTGAGCTTCACTGTGTCCCCTCTGCCTGTTCTTCCTCAATTGCAAAGTCTCTTTTAGATTCAGTTTTTGGTTATTTTGTTGTCGTTGGGCCATAAATAGTTTGTAAAGTAAGACTTTCAGGTGAAAATTATGTGATTTTAGAATTCATTACAGCGTAAACCTAGATATGAGGAAACAAGTTGAAAGACCATGGTCTTGAGGTCTCTCAGTGGATAAAATGCTTGTCTTGCAAGCATGAGGAACTGAGTTCAAATTCCAAGAACTCATGTAAAGCTAACACAGGCATGTGCATGTGAAATCCCAGGGCTTCTGTGTAGAAATGAGAGGTGGAGAATCATAGGCCTGCTAGTCTGCTGTGCACAATGGTAAACACAAACAAACAAACAAACAAACAAAACAAACAAAAAACCCAAAGCAATCCATGGAGAAATCTCAAACAAAGGGTCAGGCGTGCAACTACCTCTAAGGTTGTTCTTTGACCTCTACATACACGGTGACATACATGTGTGCACAGTCATATGAATATGCATAAACACAGAGGGGAGGAAGGAGGGAAGGAGAGATTTTTAAAGAAACATAGAAAAGGTCTCTGCAGAAATCCTGTTCCAGGCTCTGAGGGAATTTCTGAGAAACACTTGTGTCACTTACAGTCAACAACAGCGATGTTTATCCCTCTTGCCACATTCCCCGTCTTCTCTCCTAATAGCCTGAAACGTGAGTGAGAGTCAGTCAAGAAGCTCCTATACAGGCAGGATGAGCAGGCCTCCCTCACCAGGCCTTCTGTGTTCAGGGCCTGATACTCCCTCTCCTTCCTGCTGCTTCTACCACTGGTATGCAGTGGCTGGGACTGCTCCCCCAAACAACGCCACCCCTGTTCTACACACCTGCAGGATTCAGATTCAGTTCCTGGGTTCCTGGAAATTGCATTTCATCTTACAAAGGTCAGACAGGAAGGTTCTTCACCAAGGCTTTTGCATTGAGTCCCTCTCAGCCCAAGAAGCCATGCCTGGACTCACAGACTTGAGGGAGGATAGCGGCTCCATTCCAAACTGGGCTTCCTCCAGTCTCTGCTTCCTTCTCCCTCAGTCTCCACTTCCTTCCCCATTCTGGACCTGCAGGTTCTACCTGCCTCATCCTTTCACCCACCCACCAAGTCCAACCCAGATTATCTCCTTGATAAGCACTTCCTATTATATCACTTATTTTTGCTTCCCTTTTTAGAAGACTTATTTTTAATGGATGTATAGCTTAATGGGTGAGTGCAGAGCTTGAGGAGCTCACAGGATGGTACAAGATACCCTGGAGCTGGAGTTAAAGGCAATTTTGAGCTGCCTAACATGAGTGCTGGGAAATGAAGTCACATCCTCTAGAAGAGCAGTAAACACTTTCGACCATTGAGACAGCTCACTAGCCCAGTTTTTGCTTGTCACCTAGCGAAAATGAGATGTCAGTATCATACATAATTTTAATTCTATTTTTGAACCCTAAGTCTGGGAAGACTAAAGTATTTCCTAGAGACAGTAATTGTCATCAGAGGTCATAGGAATAATGTGTGGGTGTGTGTTTAGGATGCGTAAATTATATGTGCATGCATGTGGTATGTCTGTGTATGCACATGTGCATAAGTATGTTGTATGTGTGCATAATTTTGCATGTATGCATGCATGTGCTGTGTCTGTATTTGCACATGTGTAGGTGTGCACATGTGTATAAATATGTGCTATATAATTATGTGCATTTTATGGACTTTTGCTGAGATTGGCATCAACGAGTCAGTAGTATCAAAAAGAGAATCTGAAGTTCATCCTTCATGTCAAAGCTATAAGGTGGGCAACAGGTGCTTTAATGTTTAACTGAAGGCCTCCAGGAGCCTCAGGGCCTAGGGCTTTTCGAGTGTTAAAGAGGCAAGGAAGCACTCTTATCCTCAGTAGTGAAAAGCTGGGTAACTCTAACCCCATGGGAAGCACTATATGAGGAAGAACACATTTTTAAAAGATCTGCTGGGATAAGAGAGAAATGAAATGTAGCCAAGAACTTCCCAGACCAACAACTGACTGAAGACAGACATTTCTGGGGTGAGTCTAACATTGAAAGAGAACTTTGCCCTTACAGGATAGGAGCCCAGAGAAGTCAACAGCACTTTGGAAAGCCACAAAAGTCTGAAGGGAAATCAAAGGCCTCATCAAATCTCTTGGATTTTATTTCGTTAAGTCACAAAGGGTTAGATAAAGAAGACAAAAAACAGAATTTGTGGCTATTAGCCCAGATTTTATTGAACTAGGCAACCCCAGAAAATGATATTTAAAATGTGCTCATGTCACCCTGAACTGCCAATAGCTTTGGGTCCCTGGGAACAGTAAATGAGAAAAGAAGACAGAGACTCCCATCTTTCTGTGCTTCATGTGTGACTGGGAAATGCCCCCTGCTAGGTCCTGTGTTGGGAGCTTGGCCCCAGCCTGATGATAATGTGCTTTAAGAGGCTATGGACTGACCCTGTGCTCCAACCGCATAGGTAGCAATGAATAGCCTAGTGAGGGCACCAGTGGAAGGGGAAGCCCTGGGTCCTGCTAAGACTGAACCCCCAGTGAATGGGATTGTTGGGGGGGATGGCGGTTTTGGGTGGAGGATGGGGAGGGGAACACTCATATAGAAATGGGGTGGAGGGCTTAGGGGGATGTTGGCCCAGAAACCCAGAAAGGGAATAACAATAGAAATGTAAATAAGAAATACCCAATTTAATAAAGATGAGAGAAAAAAAAATAAAGATGGAGAGAGAGAAAAAAAAAAGAGGCTATGGAATTCCCTGGAGGAGGGGCAAGTGCTTTTAGAGTATGCTAATTCCTGAAAGAGCAGTTAAAAAAAAAAAAAAAAAAAAAAAGGCAAACCTGGAAGCTGAGCATCTCTGGCTTCCTTCTGACCACGAAATCTCCTTGTTTACTCTCATTATTGTGAAGTTACTTGCTAGGAGGCAGGGCCAGCCATGCGCTTAGCCCTCCTGAGATATGAGGCAGAGTTCTTTTCTACCACAAACCATCCAGCTGCTCGTATACATTACAGTGGTGAAAACAGATTAGTGAGCATTTCTTGCTGCTATTTTTTCTTTTTTTAAAGAAATGCTCGGATGGACTGCCCAGCACGCAGTCAGAAGAAGCTTGACAGGCTAGGGAAGAAGTCAACAGAAGCAAGGGCAAAAGGAGCCAGCAGACAACCGAGGCAGACTCCCGGGCTCCAGCCAGCCAACTGAACTCCGAGATAACAGCACTTAATGCACTCAACACGAAAGTTTCGATTGGAAGTCAACAGAACAAAACAAAAAACAACAAAGAGAAAGCAGGCTCACTTGGAAAAAGAAGAAATGGGTTTAAAAACTAAAATGACAAAATAATCTAAAAACACTAGATGATGGCTGGCTTTAAGGACAGATTAGACACAGTAGAAGAGACCAGTGGTGATAGTAAAAAAAAAAAAAGTTCTGTCCACAGTCAAGGGCAGAGAGAGATGGGACAAATGGGAAGTAAACTGTGGGGTATGAGGGATAGAGCTCTGAGGGTCAATGATAAGGAAGAAGTCAGCAGAGTATCAGCATTCATTGCTCGCTAAGTGACGAGATGTGGCCACCTCTGCAGAATCCTGTCACTATGACTTCCTGCCAGCATGCTCTGTTCCCTCAAACAACGAGTCAAAATAAAGCCCTTCTCATTTAAGTTGCTTTTGTTCAAGTATGTCATCATAGAAACGGAAAAGAAACAGGAAATCTGTCCAACACGGTGAAATACACTTATTTAAGAAGTCTTGAAATGCCAAAATAAGATAAAACAGGGCACACCAGAGTACAGATGCTGGGATGAGAGATGAGTACAAATGTCGTGAAGGTAATCTGAAAGGCACAGCAAGACCCAGATCTGAGCTTCTACCGTGGACCCCACGAAATGCACTATCTCAGTGGAGACGCACGGGCTTCACCTGTGAGGTCAAGCATCACCGGTTACTAAGCAGAGATGTGCTCAAAACTGGTGGGGGGCGACTTGGAGAATCCTGTGCTTCTTCTACTAAGTAACTGTATTTGTAGTTAAAATCTTCTCACAAAGAAAGGGCCAACCTGGTGACTTCGCTGATGAATTACATGGAACGATCGTCAAAAGAGACTACGAAAATCCAACCGAGGACACATAAAGCCCTCAGAGACACCATCACCCTTCCCCAGGGACGCAGTGGTATTCTTATACCCCTACCTGATTTTCAGCCTTGCCAGAGGTTAGGAACATACAAGTACAGCCTGAGAGGGGAAAGAAGGGACGCGGGCAAACAGACTCGTTTTCTTACACACGGTACTTACATTTCATCCTCAAAGCAGATCTTGGCATACTTGTCTAGGCCACCACCGCTGAGCAGCCGGTAGGCATAGGTGTCAGGAGGACATGGGGACCAATGGTCACATTTTTGTCTTTTGGGGACTGGGGCTGTCAAGAAAAAAACAGGACAATCACAGTTCCTTCCCACAGGTGACTGCTGTGTGGCCACTGGTGGTAACAGCTCTGTTCCAGGACCAACTCCTAGTGTGGTGGAGAAAGCCTTGAAGCAAAGTTGGCAGCTGCTTTTGGATCCTGGGAGCACTTCTCAAGACACACGCCTGATGTAACCTGATTTTGTCTTCTGATAACAGACTTGGATACTGAACCTGGGCAGCGATGTTGGATAGCTGCCCACAGCTGCCGACTCACAACATACGCAACACTGGTGGACGCAAGCTTTCGGGTCCCACTTCAGGACATGTGGCCCTAGAAGATAGACATTGCATGTCCACCCCACAGATGAAGAATACATGCTTCTCTCAAGCACACAGAGAACATACTTTGCCATACTTGGCCTTTGGTAAAACCCTGAGAAGAAACTAAAACATTCTCCAGTGAAGAGCTTGTGTAAGGGGTTAAAATAAAATACAGCAAACTTAAGATTGAAATAACATTGAAATGATTACTTGGGCTTTAAAACTGACTCAGCAGTTAAAGGCACTGGCTTCTCTTGCACACGGCCAGCGTTCAATTCCCAGCACCCACATGCTAGCTCACAACTCCAGGTCCAGGGGATCCAGTACCCACTTCTAGCTCCACAGGCACTGTTTCCATAAAGTGCATAGACATTTATTTATACGTGCAAAATACTCACATACATAAAATTTGGTTTCATTTATTTATTGGCATTATTGTTATTATTTTGTTTTATTTCTCTCAATATTCCTGGCTGTGCTGGAACTCACTCTGTACACAAGGTTGGTCTTGAACTCAGAGATCAGCCTACCTCTGCCTCCCAAGAGCTGGGATTAAAGTTATGAGTCAATAGTGCCTGGCTTATTTTGTCTTTCTTTCTCTCTGTCTGTCTATACAGGGTCTCGCTATGCAGTTCTGGCTGTCTTAGAACTCACTGTGTAGACCCAGCTGGCTTTAAACTCATAGAGATCCACCTGCTTCTGCCTCCTGGATTAAAGACATGTGCTGGGATTAAAGGCATTTGCCACCACACTGGCTAAAAAAAATTTTTTTTGATCTTTTAAAATGTTTTAAACCCTTTCTGACAACATAATGGTGAACCAAGAAATGAGGACTTTCAGAAGCTAAGCAGGATCCTGAGCAATCAGTGTATCAATGGAGAAAATCTAAACTATCTTAACAGGACATTGTACACCCTGGAGCTCAGTACTTGGGAAGCTGGGGCAAGAGGAGTTTGAGTTCAAAGACAGACTGTGCTATTTGCCACAATCCATCAATCACTCTTCTGCAGGATGATGTAATCACGTAGGTGTAGGCAGGTACAAGATAGAATGAGGCCTGTCATTGGATGAGAAAGAAGGATGGGTGGGAGAAAAGTTTTAGAGAAAAAAGGAGACTAGAGGAGGCAAGAGGAAGCTGCAGAGAGAACATGGAGACTGATGTTGATTCCTCTCTGTACATTTACAGATTATTATGAATGTTCTTAAGGTATGGATGTGTACAGGGCTTTGTATGTTTAGGTGGGCAATTACATCTTATCAACTGGATCAGGTGTTGTGTGTTCTTTCACGTGGCGATTTAAGTTTAAGAGAGTGTGCAGCAGCTAGAGACTATGGGCTACCACAGAATTGGGATGTGTGTTTCTGGCATGGTGGCAGCCTGCCTTGGGAACTAGATGGACAGAGAGATTGTTGCCAGGCTCAGAAAGAAGCCTTTGGCAGTGTGATATGGGATAGAGCAAAGCGGGCGATACGCTTTGCTAACTGAGATGAAGATATCTATCAGATATCTTGGGGCACTGCGGTGCCAGACCTAGTGTGGGATAAAAGACAGCCTTTTTTTATAATTTTACAGCAACGCTCTCCTGAAACAATGAAAACAAAACACAACAAAAAGATACTAAAATGTATGGAATTCAGCAAAAATAACTTTAAAAGCAATAAACACCCACATCAGGGAAGAGGAAGGCTTTTCCCTGGTATTCTCCTCAGGGACCATAACAAGGAAGAAACACTAAGCCTGTGAAAGGAGGAAGGGAGAAATAAGACGGATCCGAGCAGAAATGAGTAAAATGGAGAACACAGAAAACAGAAAAGATCAATGGAGCAAAGACTCGTTTTATGAAAAATATCAGCAAAAAGTAGCACATTAGATTTTAAAAAGAGAGAGATTGAGAATATTCAAATAAAATTATGTATGGAAGAAGATGGATTTTGGTGCCACAGGAGAGAGGCTGCTATTCAGATGAACAGTCCTCACACCACAATGGCGTGACACAAAAAGAAGCCCATTCATTCTTACAACCTACCAAGACCAAATCGTGAAGAAATAGAAAACCAAACAGACCAGTTACAAATAAAGGGTGAACCAGTAATAAAAACATCCATCATTAAACAAAAGCCCAGAACCAGATGGCTGCATTGCTGACTTCTATCAGACATTGAAAGTTCCTTCTCAAACTCCTCAAAAGAAAACTTCAAGCGGGGGAGTACCATTACAGGAGACCAGCTTTACCCCAATACTGAAGGACACTGCCAGGAAATAAAACTATAAACCAAGTTCTCTGATGACCATAGATATAAAAATCGTCCACAAAATACCAATAGACCAAATACAGGAACACACTGAAGGGTCCCTCATCACAACAACAGTGGGATCTTTCCCAGTTTGCAAGGACAGTTCACCACATAGAGATCAGTAAATAAGAGACCACACAGACAGAATGAAAGGAAAAGGCCTCACCGGAGTATCGGTAGATAAGGAGACGAGAAAATGTGATAAAAAAATTAATATCTTTATGACAAAACTCTCGATAGATTAAATGTAGGACTCAGCACACTGAGCCCAAGGACTTGGGTTTGTTTTTCCCTAAAACTAGAAACAAGTTAAGGGCACCCCGTCTCCCCACATCTATTAAATGTACTGCTAGAAGCCTCTGCCATAGCAGTTATGCGAGAGAGAGGAGCGAAGCATCAAAATAAACTTATGTAGTCTGTTGGCTATGGGCATGAGCCAATAGAGTGAGAGCACTGACTCCATTAAAAAAACTGTTAAAACTGACAAATTCAGAAAAAGCTCCAGGACACAAAGTACACATGCACGCACACACACCAATATTAATATTCCTGTACTCTAACAATAAATTATCCCAAAGAAACTGAGGGAAGTGTCTAACTTATAATTGTTACAAAACAATAAAATGTTTGAGAATAAATCTGACCAAGAAAGTAGATGTCCTGTATGCTGTAAACAACGAAAGAGAAACAGAAGACAGTTGTGAGCAGCGTGGCCTGTTTGTGAACTAGAATAATTAATTCTGAAAACACTCACACTTTCCAAAGTGATCCACAGATTTTAAATCCCAATGTTGTTCTTCACAGAAACAGAAAGCTTGCATGGCTGGCAAGATGGCTCAGTGGTCATGGGTTCAAACACACTGACCTGGGCTTCGTCCCTGAGCCCATGTAGAAGGTGAGGAAATTGCATACAGGACCACAAAAGATCCTTCACAGCCTAACAAGTCTAGAAGTGGTATGTAAATTGTAACACAAAACTTTAGCAATCAAAACAAGTTGTTGTCATTAAAACAAACATATCAACCAATGGAAGAAGAGAGAGAGAGAGCCCAGAAACAAACCCCCACATTCAGTCTTTCAAGTTTTGGAAGAGATGCATTGACCAAAGAGGGTAAAGAGACTGTTTAATAAACGGTGTTACAAACTAGAGATTCTCATACAGATGGACAAGGCCAAGTTATCTCACATCTTACACAATAGCAGGAACTCAAAATGGACCAAAGATTGAGTAGAAAAGCAGGAACTGTAAAACACCCCCACAGTACTGTTGGCCAGGCAATGACTTTTCTGAAATGATCTCAAAGGCTCAGAAGCACAGGCAACAGAGGAGAACACAGCACAAAGAAAGAGACAACCAACAAAACAGGAAGAAGTCCTGGGCCGGTTATCAGATACATGACGAAGGTCCAAAGTACATAAGGAACCCCAGAAGTTAAGTGACAAGTGACATTTTAAACCTGATTTAAAACAGGCAAAGGGGTGGCCAAGATGGCACCCAGATCCCATTCTTGCACTCTTCCTGCAGCTTCCCGGGTATTTCTGAAGATGTTGAAGTCAGTGTGCTAATGAGAAACTGCACTGCCGTGCTCATATGTGTATACAATAGAATACTATTCAGCCTTAAAAGGGAAGACACATCCTGTCACGTTGGGAAAACTGGAGGACATCCTGCTAAGTAGAAAGAACAGAAAGGCAAATACCACGAAACCTCCCTCACATGTGTTGTCTAAAGAAGTGAAGAAACACAAAAGCAGGAAGTGGTCAGCAGAGCCTGGGAAGGTGCAAGTGAGCGGGAGGGAGATTGGAACGGCTTTGTGAGAGAATGCACGCGAGTCAGATCTGAGCTTGTTAGAGCAAGAGATTTGCCTGAGACGTAGTTGATGTAACACGTTGTGTCATATGTTTGAAAATAGCTACAGGGGCCACCTGCATGTGTTCTTAAGTTGTAAAACAACTTCTGGCCAAAAGATCCGCTGTTGAGCTCCAGTTAGCCATTTCACAGTGTTTGCACAGATCAGAATGTCACTCTGTATCCACATGTACATACAGATCATACGCTTGAATTTTAAAATAAATGAGTCTATTGAAAAGAGCCATTCAGGCCAGTGAGAGAGATCCACAGAGAAAGGAAACTTGGTGCCAAGCTTGAGGACGTGACCTTGACTTCCCAGAATCGACATGTTGGAAAGAAAATCAACTCTCAAAAGTTGTCTTATGACCATAACACCTCTGCCACTGCAAATGCACATGTGTGCATGAGGTAATACTTCCTTTTAAAAGATAGGAACTGTGATGGGGTAAACAGTACTGCCCCTGGAAGAACCTGCTGGGACAAGTCAAGGTTCAGAGAGATGTCATGACACTGGGTGTGCTACTGTGTCCCTGATAGACATGGCCCTAGACATGGCTTCTTGGTGGCCACTGTCCTCTGCTGGTACTTCCTGCCCCAGGTCCAGCTTCCAGCTCTTTAATTCCTTACTGAAGCAACTGGCTTTGGGAACTGCCTGGGAAAGGTTGCCTTCCTCACAGCAGCTTACCTTTCTTTCAAAGACAAGTGAGAAGGTGCCCTTTACGTATCTTGCCAGTCTGACACTGCTAGCTCCAAGTAACAATTGAAAACAGAAGCACACGACTTTTTTTATAGCCAGAAAATACAATATTTGTGATCATCCCAATACTTCCGGACTTTTCCATACACTCAAAGGCATCTGCAAAGTCATAATATGGATTAAACATGTTTAAACAGCATAGTGTGCTAACTTTACATTTCAAGTAAAATATTTAATGTGGTCTTCTTGTTAAGCTCCAGGCAAACAAACTTTTAAGTCAACTATTCAACTCTTAACATGAAAAAGTGCTGTATATGCGTTCTCTTTCCAGTGCTAGACATTTTTTAACACTCTAGAGTATTTTACAATTTTAAAAGATGGTGAGATGTTGTGTGTGTGTGTCTGTGTGTGTGTGTGTGTGTGTGTGTGTGTGTGTGTGTGTCCTGGTAACACACCCACAGATGCACACACAGAGACCAAAGGCCAAGTATCTACTGTTCTCTGCCTTATTCCTTTAGGACAGTGTCTCATACAGGGCCAGATGCTTTGGTACAACTAGGTGGCCAATGGACTTCTAGGATCCACCTTTCTCTGCAATTCTGGGGCTACAGACATGTCCAGCTGTGCTCAGCTTTTTATGCGGGTTGCTGGAGATTTGAACTCAGGTCCTCATGCTTGCATAGCAAGCACTCTTACCACCTAGTCATGTTCTAAGCCCCCCAGTTAACCATCTTCAAGGTTTAATAATGATACTCATTCCTTGGATGGTCTCCTGAAAGTGTGTGGAACAAATCTCTTTACAGGCAATGAGCACAGTTTAAAAGTGGTGCTTCCTGGTTTCCAACTTTGCCAACATTCACATCTATAAATTCAGTTTAGAGAGAGGGGTCCTCAGAAGAGAGGACCAGTAGACAGTGCCATGCCTCACACCCCTGGCCTGTGGATCACCGTTGGAAGACAAACGCCTCCTCATTCTTCTTCAGCTGGCTGTGATATGGGTGTGAGTCTGTGCATAAACACTGTGTGTGCCCACAATGTGCTGTGGTTGTAGAGGTTGGGGATCCTTGACCCTAATGGTTGTTTAAAGAGAAGCCCTATGGGCATCATACACTTGTCAGGTCCCAGAAGACAGACACTTAGGACAGGACAACAGCAGCGTGGCCAATTGGCACACGAGGCAGGGAAAGAAACCACAAATGGTAGTTTAAGTTGGTTATAAATCTGGTTGCACAATATAAGCAAGAAAATTGAATCTGATGGCCGTGCGAAGACCTCCCAGAAGTGAGGAAGCAGTAGCAGTCTGATTGTTCCAAGAGCTTGGCTCTGTAAACCTCCTAACATTCAGAAAGCAGCGAGATGTTAAATTAGTCATTAGACCTCGGAGTAACAGGGAAAGAACAAAGAAGCCAAAGAGCATTTCTTTCCCCAAACGCAGGAAACATTTATAACAATCAGTGTGTATTACAATTTATACCTGCAGGATGTAATTACAGCTGCAGGAATGTGTCAGCAGACACATTAAATAACAGTTTTAACATGTAGATACATATGAGTCACGGTCTATCTGTGTTGCCCTGGTTGGTTTGGAACTTGCTTTGTAGACCAGACTGATCTTGAATTCAGGGAGATCTACCTGCCTTTGCCTCTGCCTCTGCTGGGAATAAATGTGTGAGCCACCACACCAGCTCTTTAAAATATATTTTACATTGTAAACACAGCAGCAAACCATTCCCAAGTCAATTTACTTCAGATTTATTAAAAATTTTAAGACACTTTGTGAGGCTGAAAGGCCAGCTGGCCGAGTTTCCCTCCCTGCCCCTATTTGATAAACCCACCTCCCTTAGTCCTCTGGGGGGCTATGGCTCCACAGCACCTAGCACCAAGAACGCAAGTGACAGTCCCAAGAAACATGTAGGCTTTATCTTGATCGTGTGACAGTCTCCCAGGTGTGGGTGACAGGTTCTGAGCGGATAGGAGACAGCTCCTTTTCCTCTGGATGGGAAAGGATCCAGATGCTTGCTGTCAAAAGCTCACAAACCTTCAGAACAGCCATGGACTGGGCTCTGGCTAGGCTATTCCTTCTTCCTTGTTCTTCATCTACCTGTCAGTCAAAGTGGTTTGGGGCTCTGGGTTGACCAGTTTAACAAGCAAACAAGAGCCTGCCTGCTCTCTTGGCATTTTTGTCTAGGCTCTGCCCCACAATTACCTGGCAATAGCCAGGTGTGCCTGACTCTCTCTTTCTCTTGCTCTATTGCTCCTGCTGTCCCCTTGCTCCTGCTCCCCTCTCCTCCAAAACTCCTCCCCCCACCTTCACATGCTCATACCTCACCTCTACTCCTCCCCCACCCCTCTCTGTCTTTCTATGTCTCTACTACCCTCTCAACTTCCCTCCCCATGCCCTGAAAAAACTCTATTCTATACTCTACACTTGTGTGGCTGGTCCCTCAGGGGGAAGGGATGCCCCAACATGGGCCCTCAGAGGGACCCCCTTCCCACACACCTGACTATATATCCACTGAACATATTCCTTCTCTTCCTTTATCTTTTTATAAAACACATGCTCAATATAGCAGATTCACTAGATCTCCCCAATGTGGACATCAAGGGGTCTCCCTGGCCTCCTCCTATGAGACTAGCAACAGAGAATGACAAAGGGCTGAGAAATTAACAGACGGAAATTAACAGGCAGAAAGTAGCCTGCAGGGAGACAACAGCCCTGGAGCTGCCTCACTGGAGGCTAACACCCACTGCAGAACGGGAAGCACCTACTAAGACTATGAACGCCTTCCATACCGAGACTCAAAACGGTGACTTGGGGTGAAGATTCTATGCTTTCTTGCTTTCAAATTCATTAATCACTAAAAGTACATTTTTACTGTTTTATAAACAATGTTTATATGTCTATGACAGAGCATTTTTTGCATTAAGCTTTAACAATTTCATATATGTTACAATGCACTTTGATTGTTCTCTCCCTACATTTTAGAGTACAGTTTGACATTAAAAATTTCCCTGGTGGTAGATGGGTCACCATCTACAGGGGACAATACCCATGCTTGAGGTGAGAAACTGGAGCAAGACCTCATGCATGGTTGGGGGTCACTCTCTAGCCTGGTCTCAGACCCCCTGGCACGCTGATGCTATCTCATGTTGGTGCTGCTTCATATGGCTATGTACATATGAACTTTCTGGAAAGCAGGCCTTTGATTTTCTTCAGAGTCCCTACAACCATGGGGCAGCAGTGACCAGAGAGACATAGAGGTGGGCATTTGTTTTCTTGAGGGGCCTGAGAATGAGTGGGAGACCAGTATGTTTTTGGTTTTGGTTTTTTGTTTTGTTTTTTTCATTAGTAGTGTGCATTCGCCAAACCTTCCACTCATTTCCTAGGAGCACAGAATGACTCTGTGGAGAGAGGTGCCTGCTCCTAAGTCCAGGATCCACAGCTCCCTCCCACCTGGTCATGTCCCACAAGGTCACTGAGGACCTCACCTAGCCTCAGTACTTCCTATGAATCCTCTTCTTCCCCAAGACAGCTGATAGCTGATATCCAAAGGGACAAGCAGAGGCTAAGGTCCATGGCCCACACAAACCCTGCTCATACCAAGACCAAGCAGCTGTTACCAGATCCACAGGCAGGAAGCTGGCATAGGTGAAGGCTGCAGCCTGCCTCTCAAAAGAAATACTGTCTCCAGGACTCCAAACAAGTCCATGAAAAAATTCCTCTTCACCGCACGTCATTCTAAGGCTAGGTTAGTTAGTCACAATAAATACAGGTTCTTGGATTCAGTCCTAGACCCATACACAGGTTTCTAATATCCTGGTGTTAGGTCCAAGAATCTATCTTTCAAGAAAATTCCCTGATTTGGGTGCTCTGGTTTTCTTCATCCTGGGAATGAGGGTGATAATCCTGAGGGTTAGGAGGCATACTGGAAAGTTACTGGAAAGCTGGGTGATGAAGTGTTCTGTTACAGTGCCTCTGTGTCTTTGCATGCAGTGGAAGTCATGGAACAATGTTCTATGGGGCTCAGACCTCTGTACACTGAGGAGTTCAGAGGAACAAGGAGGGTGGGGTTGGGTGGCCATGCATAGGTAGTGTCACTGTGGCCTTTGTTAAACGTTTGTCTAAGGTTTGTCAGGGGAGCATAAGGAGAGAGAGATGGGGCGAAGAGGCTTGGCAGTAGCAGCCAAGAGTTCTAAACAAGACAGCATAGAGAGGCCACTCTGATGAGGCAACAAAGGAAAGTGGTCTAGGAAGTTGGACTCTCTAGTGCCTCTGCGGTCCTCCAGGATCCAGCATCAGTGGTGGTGCCCAGACAAAGGAGACAGAATATGCAGAAAGATCACTCACTCCTTGCAGGCCAACATCTGCTGCCCTTCTTGTAAGGCCTAGATATAGACACTTCCAAGACTCTGAATACCTACTATATGCATGTCTGGAATTGGCAATGGAGTGAGAAGTTTGTGGTTTCTTATTTCAAATTCACACAGCACTAAAAGTTGTTAGCATTCCTTCTAGGCTCTGCCCAACAGTTACCTGGCAACAGTCAGGTAGGCCTGGCTTGGTATAAAGGGGCTGTTGGCCCTTCCCCCCCCCCTCTCTCTCTGTCTATCTGTCTGTCTGTCTTTCCCTGTCTCTACTCCCTTCTCAACTCCCCTTCCCATGCCCTACATAACATCTATTCTATACTATACCCATCATATGGCTGGTACCTCAGGAGAAAGGGATGCTTCACCATGGGCCCGCTGAGACACCCCTCCCACCTCACCACACCTGGTTCTGCTAAATATATCCTGTCTCTTTTTTATAAAACACAACAAAAGTACCTTTTTAATAATCTATCTCAAAATGAAGTGTTTTCACAGGAGTTCCTTAGCATTAAAATCCCCTATCTTAGTCACTCTTCTGCTGCGAAGAGAAACCAGGAATAAGGCAACTCATATAAAAGAGAGCATTGAGTTGGGGGTATGCTTACAGTTGCAGAGGTTTAGTACCATTGTAACCATGGCAGGGAGCATGGAAGCTTACAGGCAGGTGCTGGAACAGTAGGTGAGAGCTATACCCTGATTCAGAGAGGGGAAAAGAGGAGGGGGAGGGGAGGGGAGGGAGGGAGGGGGAGGGGGGGAACAGAAGGGAGGGGAGAAAAGGAGAGGGAGGGGAGGGAGGGAAGGAAAGGGAGGAGAGGAGGGGAAGGGAAGGAGGGGAGGGAGGGGGAAGGAGAGGGAAGGGAGGGGAGGGAACAGAAGGAGGGAGATAAGGAGAGGGGAAGGGAGGGGAGGGGAGAGAAAGGGGAGGAGAGGAGAGGGGAAGGGAAGGGAGGGGAGGGGAGGGGAACAGGAGGGAGGGGAAGAGAGAAGAGGGGAAGGGAGGGGAACAGAGTAGAGTTGAGAGGAAGGGAGGGGAGGGGAGAAAAGGAGAAGAGAAGTGAGCAGAGGGGAGGGGAGGGGAAGACTGAACCTGGCACTAGCTTTTGAAACCCCCAGTGGCACACTTCCTTCGACAAGGCCATACCTTCTAATCCTTCTGCTTTAAAACAATTCCACTCCCTGATGACTAAGCGTTCAAACATAGGAGTCTATAGGGCCATTCGTACTGAAACCACCACACCTCAAAGGAGTCAGAGTTACAGGCTGGATTTGTCACAGTTTTTATGGCTGCTCAGCCTGCATGGTTTGGGGCTCCTGGAAAGCAGTGTAGCTGCCTCCTTCAGACAGACAGACACCCGCTGACCTACTATCACACAGAACTCTCACAAAAATCACAATCCACTTTAGGAGAAAAAAGAACGGAATTAGGACTTTCTTGGGATCACAAGATACAAAAAGAAACAACCCATAAGACCATCTCCTTTCCCCTCCCCCCCCCTCTCTTCCCCTCCCCTCCCCCCCCCTCCACTCCCCTCTCCTCCCCTCCCCTCTCCCCTCCCCTTTCCTCTACTCCCCTCCCCTCTCAAGATAAGAGCCTGGCACCTCTACCTTCATTCTTTATCAAACTCCTTCACTTTGGGTCACCTGCTCACCTCTGCATACAGTCCCTCAAGGAGAGCTTAACATTTACATTGTCCCTTAAGAAGTGTTCCCCATCCCAGGCTAAAGGCACAGAGAATGGCCACTGTCACTAAAGAAAGAAACTGAAGAAAAGATTAAAAGATTGAAAAACATCCCATGCTCCTGGGCTAGAATAATTAATTGGGGGGAAACAACCATTTTGTCAAAAGCAACCTACAGATTCAGGATATTCTCACTCAAAACGCCATAGCTACTCTGCCTCTTTGTGGAAAAAAAAAATTGAAAAGTTGAATGGTAACACTCACACACACATACACACTACATATACACACACATACACCACACACTCATATACACACAACACACTACGCACAACATATACACTCACATACCACAGACATATACATACACACTCATACACATGTGACACACTACACATACTCACATACTACACACATACTCATACACCACACATATTCACACAACACATACACTTATATACCACATACTCATATACACCACACATACTCACTCAGATAACACACTTAGACACCACACACATATAAATACAAACACACACAACACATACTCATACACACTACACATACCACACTTACACAACAACAACACACACACACACATATATACATATATATACATATGTGTGTGTGTGTGTGTGTGTGTGTGTGTGTGTGATCAAAAAGAATATGGCAAGAGATATCACCACACCTGATTTCAAGTTATACCATGAAACTATGGTCTTAAAACAGCATGGTACTAGCACAAGTCAATGGACTAGAACTGAAGGCCTAGGTAGAAGTCTAAACTTATGCAGTCACCTGATTTTTTTAACAAAAAATGCCAAAAAATACACATTAGAGTAAAGACAGCATCTTCAACTAATGGGGTGCTGGGTAACTTGTATTTAACATGAAGAAAATGAAACTCACCTTTCTCCCTGCACGAAACTCAACTCCAAATAATCAGGAACCCCAACATAAGACCTGATAGTATTAAACCGCCATACCGAATACAGTGGTTAGTGCCTCGTATTGTCTCCTGGGCTGTGCAAGAGCTAGGATAGGCTTCTAGTTATAGTAGCCTCCAGTCAGAAGAACACGCTACACGATTCACCCTCAGTTTCCAGCCGGCCAAAGCCCTGTAGCCATCTGTCGGTCATCATCCAGGTAATGTCCATTTGCTTCCTGCCTCAGCCCCGTAGCATAGCACTCTCATCCTCCTACTTGGTGACCTTTGCATTATAACCAGCCCCTGGTGCAAACTGCAGGGTGCTTACTGCTTCCCAATGCCAAATTATCAACACACCCTCTGTATCTAAGGTAGGGGTGTGAAGAAATGCTCCTGGCCAACCTTTTACACTACAAATAGTTACCTTGTATCTCACAGATGCCTGGCGAGATACCCCACAGACAGAGGGATGCTGGCCTTAAGTGCAAAACTTAAAATGGCAACTCAAAAGCTCAGTACCCATATTAGTAACCATATAAAACAATTCTTTCAAATTAGATTAAATGCAAAACAAACTGTAGGGAATAAATATTTTTAAATTTTGAAGAAAGGAACTAATGACTACTAGGCAGAGTCCCTAGATTGAGCAGGAGCCCCACTTTGTCCCTAGTTTTCAGATTACCTCCTGATGGGCTAAGCCTTAGCCTCTAAGCTAAGGCTGGGTGAGCCTCAAAGAAATCGCAGCAAGGAAGGCCTGTGGGGCTTCTGGTCAGGTTTGTAAATTGAATTGGTTCCAATCTACCTAAATGGCTACCAGAAGCCTGAGGAGCCAACAATTAAAAATATCTCTGGTGCCCTTGTGATGGATATACACTCTCTCTGTCTACAGATGTCTGTAGGCTTCTCCAGATTCTGTTTTGCATGGCTGCTTTTATGGTCCCTGAAACACTCATCTGTCCAGTTCTGGCCTGAAGTACCTCTCAGCTCTCTTGACTGTTTAACACATGGTCACACACTCTCAAACTGGGTTTGAGTGGTTACTGGTCAAGAAACAGTAAGTTCATCTCCCGTCAAGTACAAGAGGCCTTCACCAGGGCCTCTCAGAGATGGTATTTTTTTGCAGCTGAGTAAAGAACTCATGGTTTTATGGCCTTCTCTTCAGTGGTTTGTTTCTATAGTATTCGGTACTGGTTTCACTAGGTAAGGTCATTCCTTGGTCACTTCTGTAGATGGGCCTTCTTAGTCACTTCTAAATCACTTGTCTGAGTGATGGCTAAAAACTTACAGAGAGCATGTACATTCCAGGGCCTCAACTCCATCCTTGATCCTCTGGCAACATCAGGAAGTCTCTCCCACCTGAACAAGAGGAAGATGAAGGGGCCCAAGGAGGGGCTCCAAGGGGCTTCGATGGCTGCATGTAGGGTGAGGCCATTCCTTGAAATCTGTCTCACCAGCCATGTTGGGAACACTAGCACAGCACACCTGGCAGCATACGTCTTGTTTTCCTCTTCACCCAGCTTTGTCTGTGCTAACACCAGAATGATTTATCTCCCATGTGGTCAGTTCTGTCTTTCTAGGGGAGGCTCCACACTAGAAACAAGCCATCTTGACGGCAGCCATACCATTTGGGTTTCTAGTGTTTCCAGTACACCCTCCGGGGTGGCAGAAGCTGCAACCACTGTGCTAAGGAGCCCTTGCTCAAAGTCTGCTCACTAGGCCACATCTTCAGGATGGGTTTGAAAGCACACGTAAAGGCAGACAGAAATAAAGGAGGCAACAAGCTTCTGCCGTTCCTCCATGTCCTCTGCTGACAGGCAACACCAGTCTTAACCACACCATGTACATGGTAGGTAGGTGAGACACAGGCAAAGGCCATACAAAAATAACACTGAAAACCAAAACACCCCATCAGAGTCAAGATCAATGAAGGTCCTTTTACTATTTTATAATTTTAAAAAATGGAATTAATCTTTCCCTCCAAGTACTACCCAAGGTCTGACTCTGCTTAGCTTCTGCAATCAGGAAAGACCAGGTATATACAGAGCAGTACAGCCCTAGATAAAAATGAATTAATTGAAAAGAAAAGGTATCTACAATTATTTTTAACCATCACTTAGTTTTGTGCAAATTAATCTCTAGACTTTATTTCTATGTTTAAAAGCACTAGCTTGGGCTGGAGAGATGGCTCAGTGTTTAAGGGCATTGTCTGCTCTTCCAGAGGTCCTAAATTCAATTCCCAGCAACCACATGGTGTCTCACAACCATCTGTAATAGGATCTGATGTATCCCTCTTCTGGTGTGTCTGAAGACAGCTACAGTGAGTACTCTCTATATATAGATGGATAGATAGATAGATAGATAGATAGATAGATAGATAGATAGATAGATAGATGTATATATATATACATATATACATATATATATATATATAGAGAGAGAGAGAGATCAGAGAGAGAGAGAGAGAGAGAGAGAGAGAGAGAGAGGGAGGTTTCTGGATGTATCAGCACATGCCTGTCATTCTGTTCCTCTAGACAGGGGTGGGAAGATCTCCAGTTGAAGATCTTCTCAAGCTGGGGCACCTTAGAGAGGGCCTATCTCAAAACAAAAACCAAACAGCATCTATGTCCAGAAAATTTTTAAAGGGGACACTTTACTGCCCTGTGTCCCACTGGGTATTCAGTACCATTTTGGGCAGAGTTCATGCCCCTTGCAGCGTCTTTGTTCTTGAAGGCTGTGGTTTACTTCTGCTTTCTTTCCCAGCCAACTTTCACAGTCAGGAGTGAAGGAAGAACCTTCATGTGCTCCGTGGGGACAGCTTTAATTAACACCTGTTGAATTCATGAATGGATTTTGACAGCACCCATTTCCTTCCAGATAACAAACTCCCTCCTGGTATGATCAGGATGAGGTAAAACAGACATTGAGAAATAGATAATACCATGACTCGGCGAGATATCACCAGGAAACTAAGAAGCAAGCTTCCACCACATCTTGCCTCATGCTTGTCTCCACATGGTGGGCTGTGCACGTCTGTCCTTATGCTCAGAGGCTACTCTGCTGTCCCCTGACCATTTGTTCCCAACTGTAATTTTCTCTTTGACTCTTTCTAGGGCTCTCCCTGGATGACCTTCTTCCAGCCTTCACCCTAAGCTGTGTCCGTGCAGTCCTGTCTTCCAGTACAACACACGTGGTATGGAAAGCTGAGGTTAGTGCCTGGAGTCATCGGCCTTGACCACTCTTCTGTTTTGTTGGTTGTGGCAGACACGCTCAATCAAACTCTGAAGCTAGAGATGTGACTAGTCTCCATAGCCGGTTTACTCTTGAGATCCCCTTACTCTGCCTCCCAAAGCCTGAACTACAAGCACGCACCACGCCCAACCAGCATTTACTTGACTGCTTTGGATCCAAATGAGCCATCTCTCTACACCTCCTGCCCCACCCCAGTTCCTTTAAAGTCTGTTCAGTTACTTCTGCCTCCCAGGGCAAGACTCGAGAAAAATAGTCCTTTAGCCAAAAACAAAAACAAACAAACAAACAAACCCTCTATAATTAGGACCCCAAACCTTCATACTTTCCATGGAAGAAAGCTGAGACAAGTCTGAAAAGGGTAGTTCAGTGAGGCTATAGGTAGTCATGGCTGTGCAGCCTGAATCCAGACTGGTCATGGCTGACCAGTGGCATATGCCTCAGGATGCTGTTGAGCTGACATCTACAGAGTCCCTCCTCTTCCCCCCTTCCCCTCCTCTGCATCCAGCTTGTTCCAGCTCCTAGAGCCTAGCTGCAGTACTCACCTTTGAGAACAGGTCTCTCTCCAATGCTTCGGATGTTGTAGAGAGTGTTGGAGAGGGGCACGTCAGGAATGAGCTCCGCCAGCAGGTACCCAGAATACCAGGCGCACAGGGAGGAGAAAATAAACAGTAGTGCCTTGAAGATGCCTAGAGAAAGATGACAGGAGTTCCTAGAGATGTCAAACTTCACGATGGACACTCGGGGATCCCGTCTACAGCCTATTACTGTGCCCATTTCTGGGGCCCAGGCTCCTGGGAAGGTAGGTTTTGGTGGGAAGAAGCAGGCACGTGAGGGCCCCATGGGCACTGCAGTGGAAGGCAGACAATGCAAACAAACAACAAGGAGTGTTTTCTAGAGCAGGTAGCTATAGTGATGTTGCCCTGCACCTCAGAGCTTCCTCACAGGTTCAGAGTGTGGGTCTGAGGAACTGCCACCACCCAGAGCCTTTGCAAGGCAAGCTCAGCCCTGAGATTGCTCCTGGGGTCGGAACAGAATCTCCAGAGGGTAATCTTAGTCTGCTTTGTTGTTTGTTTTCAAGCGTGACATTTCCCTGTTAAAAATGGCATCAAGGGACCCTGAGCAGGTGCAATGGATGGCAGCTGAGACTCACGGTGGACGTCCCCTAAGTGGGGTGTGCAGAGTCACCCACGGATCCTGATGGTTTGTGGTTCCCATAGACCTTTGCATGGTGGCTTGCTCTCAAAAATCACCCAGCCACAAAGAGCCACAGATACATGCTTGTAGTCCTTAAGGAAGACATTCCCTCCTCCTCAGTGCCACAAGCCTGCATCAGCCGTAAGAGATGAAAGAAAGTGGGGAGAAGGAGGCAGGAACAGTGAGGAAAGATAGAGCTAGGCAGGGAAGGGGCTGAGCAAGTTGGAGGCGTCACAGGAGAACACAATCTACAGCTTGGCAGTCACAACTACAGAACCTCAGACTTGTCAGAGTGTTTCCTCCTTGTCCAAAGCCCCAAAGAGAAGTTCTCTCACTGTGTGCTCCATGGGTCAGAACAGTAGTAAGGACAACTGTGAGGCCCATGGAGATGAAGCAATGATGTGAGTGAGAAATGTCTCATGGTGTGTTATGTGCATTAACACTGGGTCCCCAGGTAGTGCTGCTGTTTGGGAAGGTTTTACAAACTTCAGAAAAGAGTTTTGCTAGAGGAAGCAAGTTACCAGGGGTGGGCTTTGAAATGTTATAGCCCACCCTACTTCCTGCCTGCCCCCTGCTTCCTGACTACCAGTCAAGAGGTCCCTACTACCAAGCCTTTCCACATGGTAGATTCCGTCTGGAACAGCATGCTCTAGAAAATTCTTTGGGGCAGATTTTGTACTAGGACAGCTGCAGAATATGAACGACGCCAGGGACAGACCTTTGCATGCTGGTCTGGATGCTCTCATCCTAGTCCTTGTATAAAAAAGAAAACTGGCAATTGACCCGAAACTCAGAGGGTTCTCCAGACTCCCACACGTGAGAGACCCTGAGCAGGAGCTGCTGTGCTACTTTTGGGATGGCTAGAGAACAGATTATCAGAATCGGTGAGGGGCTCTGACAGGAAGAAAACGGAGAATGTGCAGAAAGCCAGACACCGTCCCAGGGAAGACTCCACTTCATGACAGGCCTGCCTGTGGGCAAACAGTAAGCTGCAGCTCGGACTCTCATCGGGGTTCTGTTCTTGGGTAGGAGGTACAGTCACTGGCCTAGCTTTTTGCATTGACATGAGGCTGACTAGAAGAGGGCAGAATTAATGCCAAGAGCATTTGTAGTACAGGCAGATAGAACCAGGAGTATCTGGGACCAGTTTACCACTAAAGGAGTGGGGACAGGGGCAGATACAAAAACTCCCCATTGGTGGCTTGTACTCATACCTTGGGCTGACATAACAAAGTACTGCAGACCAAGATTGTCCACTGAGACACGTTTTTATGACAGTGAATGCTGGGTACCAAGATCAAGGTGTCACAGGGCCAGTACCCCAATGCATATTGGCTTGTAGATAGTATCTTCTTCCTGTGTCTGAGGTGGTCATCCCTCTGAATGGGTCTGTATCCTGATCACTTTGTCCTGAAAGGACAAAGTCCTGTCAGCTTAGGCTATAACCTATGAACTCATTTGAACTTATCTGAACACTTTAACTGCAGTCCCATTCTGAGGTCCTGATGGACAGAACTTCAGCACAGGAATTTGGGGACAATTCAGCTCCTATCAGAGGTCCAGAGGCTACAACACGGCCACTCTACATCCCTGGGCAGACAGGACACGGGCAGTCTGTCAAAACTGACTCCCAGTACTAAAATCAGCAAAGACTTGGCACCAGAACTTAACATAGGGAAGGTGCTTCTAGAAGGTGGGAGCCTGGAGACACTTGGGTTGGTAACTGCCCTGGTGGGAAGAGATCCAGCAGCTTCAGAGGCAAGAGAGGAAGAACAGAGTCCAGGATCTTGTCTGTGGTTCTGTAACCAGGGCCCAATCTTTTCTCATGTAATGATAAAGCCATCAACTTGGGTAGGCACCTTTGATCCATTTACTACACAGGGAAGCCAAGGGTAAAGGCCAGCACTTGGCCCAGGAGGCTATTAGGTGACTTCAAAGTACTTGGTCCTCAGATTTATGTGTTCTGTGCAAGTGTGTGCATCTGCATGTATGTCCATATGTGTGTGCACATGTGTGTTCTGGACTTTTTCTCACTGTTAAATGCCTAGGGCCTCTAAAACCTGGACATAAAACTGATGAGTCAACAAGAAAGCAATCCTAAGACTATCTAATGCTATACACAGACTCTTTTTTTTTCCTTCTGCAGCAAAGTGTTTATTGCATCTTGAAGAGGAGAGACCCGAGCCCCAAAATGGCGCTGCTTATATACACCCTAGCACGGCACGTCCACACCTGATTGGTCGCTTACCCATGATCTCATTGGGCACGCCCCGGAATGGGCAAAGACCTGGCACGAAGGCACTCTTGCACATGACACAGTTAACTTCCTGAAAGTCGGCTGCTATACGGAGGCCAGCGCCATCTTGTAATGGCTAAGCTATCCCAGCTTTCCACGTGGGGCACAGAATCCTTAATGTTGTTGCAGAACTTATTGAAAGGCTTGTCTAAAGTTGAGGTCTTAATGTCACAGAAGGTAACCCTATATGACCGGGCCCCAACTGCATGAGGAAAGCGTCTGCCCTGGATACTGCAGTGCTGTATACACAGACTCTTATGGCTCACAGAATCCTTAAAGGAACAGATATGTTAAAATGAGGTAATCTAGAAGGACCCTGACCCAACTGACTATCTCTTTTCAAGAAGAGGTGATATGATACAGACACACTTGTAGGAAGACCACTGGTCTTGATAATGGCTTTCCTCCAATCTGAGAGAGGACAAGGAAGCTGTCCCTAGTGCTTGCCAACATTCATCCAAGTCCCTGGCAATATCCACGCCTTTTAGACTTGGCAAACCAGGAAGGCTGAGGCTAAAGAGCCATCTCTCAGGGCTCAGCTGGGTTTGGTGTCCACTGTCTTCTTGCCTGTCCATTAACCACCTAGGAAGTGCCACCATTAACCACCTTGCCAACACCCCAGCTGAGGGAGAAGATACGCACAGGAATGGTATCGTGGTAGCTTCCTAGGCCCAGTGAGAACAAATCTTAAGCAAGATAGATATCTGAGTCAATGACAAAGTCTACTCCAAGAGCACTGCCAAACCCTTAGCTCGTCAAAGTAATGCAGCCCCTCCTTTCACAGCCACACCTGCTGGAGAAGTACAACTGGTGAAACTATCTGAAATCTTGGATAAATGGGCCACATAGCTTTTGTGTAACTCACAAGGGCTGTGTAGAAAATGGCTGCCCATGAGAGAAAGCAACTGGTAACTTCCAGCTCTCTCTATGTGTAGTCAGGAAAATGATATTCTAATTGTACTGTATGGAAATAATGAAACCATTCTTCCAAAGGCACCAGAATGAAAGCCAGTGCCCCGTGTGAGGGACATGCTTCGTTTACATTCATTTGCAGGGCCAGGGATTGCACCCCCCAGATTTTGGTTGAATTCTAAGTCTCACAAAGATCACAGAGCTCAGTCACACAAATAAGATTGTCCGACAACAGTACAACATGATGCTGACCTTGTTCATATAGGTGCACACGCACGCACGCATCTCCACTCACTTATCCTACAGGATACCCAAATCAGTGCTGATGCGGATACACAGGTAGGAAAGCGGCCTGAGAGGGAAGTCAAGGGCACTTCCCTTTCTAGGCCTGCCATGTTTGCATAGCATCTGCTGTGTTTGCCACGCTGCCACTGTGGTGGTGCTTGCCCTCAGAGAATTGGCGTCTTCACAGTGTAAATGAGACAGGGAATGACAGAACTCTGTCCACAGAAGGCAGGCCCTGGGAGACTCAAAAACTGAGGAAAACAGCGAACTATCTCCCCATTTACTGTCTTCCCAAGTCTCTTACCAACGCCAAGTACCCTGAGAAAAATAAAAACACAAGACAGGGTGCCTGGGTTCTGTCAAAACCATCAGTAATTGGAGTCCCCACTTCTCCCTTCCCCAAGTAAACCCCAAATGGGGCTGTCTTACTGTCCTTTCCACTTTCTGTGGATTCCTAAGCTGATCATCTAACCCCAACTAGCAGCCAACCCCTACCCAGCTGTCCTAGCTCTAGGCCCTTCCACTCAGGTAGGCTGGTCCCCAGGGACTAAGCCACCTTGGTCACACCTGCTCACCCTCACCTGATGTCTACTTTGTAAGTAGAAGAGGACACACAACCACACCCCCATTGAGTAATAAGAAGAGATGGAGGGAGGGGTAGCCCTCTCAGAAATCTCAGCTCTCGCACCTCAAAACCCCCAACCCCCAGATTTTGGTTGAATCCTAAGTCTCACAAGAGGTAGCCCTGGCTAGAGCCTTTGCCCTCTGTCTCAGCTTGGCAGTTAGGGAGGAGAAAGGATGCTGCCACCTCCACCCACGCAGAAGCAAGTCTAGCTGCACTGGCACTCACCTGCAGTAACTGGACGCATCTTCCAGAAACTGCTTTCTTCCTACCCAGCTCCCGGCTGTAATTCTCAGGAACCTGTAGAAGCTGGCCAACCTGCCTGAGCTGCACATAGAATGGGACCGCCCTTTGGGGCAGGCAGACAAGGGCGGACCAATTCCCAGCAAATGGCAGAACCCATAAACCAGGAAGGTTCAAGGAGCAGCTGGCAGGCTGGCAGGCTAACAGGTATGGGTGGGGCTCCACAGCTGGTAGCACCCTGGAGTTCCAGGGTCACCTGAGAAGCAGGAGGCACTTTTTATCCTGTTCACCTGGAGCTACAGATGGCCAGAGGCCAGAGCTGATGTAGTTAGAGACATCACACCACAGTTTACAGCTAAGGGACGACAGGTGCCCCTTAACAATACCATTCCTGACCTAATGGCTGTAAAGAATACATCAGCTCAAGTCTTGTGAACACAGAATCCTAATGTTAAGCCTCTACTCCAAATGCCAAGGCTCTATATTGTGTCCAAAATAATCACACTGCCCCCTTGCTGGCATGTGTGGTGCCCACCTCTTACTTTCTTTACTGGTGGGGTGATTATTTTGGGAAA
This sequence comes from Rattus rattus, assembly GCF_011064425.1. Lineage (NCBI taxonomy): Eukaryota > Metazoa > Chordata > Mammalia > Rodentia > Muridae > Rattus > Rattus rattus. The sequence continues at coordinate 47,062,569 of NC_046157.1, read as the reverse complement.
ATGAGGTGAAAGAGAGAGGGGGGGTGGCGAGCGAGCTAGCTCTAAGTCGCTTGAGACATGTATATACAGGAACATGGGGTCCAGAAATGGGGTCAGGTGGATGGATTAAAGGCTACCTAGAAGACTTCCCCACCCATCCACCTGAGTAGGCACAGTGCCCTCTCAAAATCCAGAATTCGGGTTTTTACAGAACTTTTAGCTCATTATAGTCACAGTGGCCTCAAGTAACTAAGGGAAGCTGAGGCTCCAAGAGCAGATCACCCCAGTCTAGCTGCTGTAGGATTTCCTCCTCTTCCAAGGAGCCCAAACAGTTGAGTCATAAAACACCACGTACTCTAGTATACGGGGCATGCCTCTCCAATGCTATGGATAAAAAGGGAGAAGTATTGGCTATGACATGATGGTTAGTATTGAATATCAACTTGACATCTAGAGTCATCTAGGAGACAAACCTCTGGGCATGTGTTTGAGGGGTTTTCTAGATTAGTTAAACTTGGAGTGACTACCCTGAATACGGGTGGAATCATTTCATGATCTAGGGTCCTGTACTGAATGAAACAAAGTGTACTGAGCAACAACAGCATCCATCTCTCTCTCTCTTCTTATTCCTGACTGCAAACACAACTGACCTCAGGTTCTTGCCACCAGGATCTTCCCACCATAATGGACTGTGAGCTAGAATAAAGCCTTCCCTCAGTTGCTCTTGTACCGTGGGATTCATGAGACTTTCTGTGTTGTTTCATCCAAGCAGACAATGGAAACAGACTGCTCTCACCTGCTACAGTCCTCCCAAATCAGAGGGACCAGGTGACAGGGACCTTTTAGTCAGGCTCCTTCTCAAGGACTCAAGGACTGTACCAATGCTGAGAATAACACCTGACACTACAGAACGCACGCATTGCTCTGGAGCATCAAAGCCGGCCTCCACCTCTGTTCAACAATGACTCGAAATGACAAATCTACAACTCCATCATCGCCTCATTTTCATCTACCGAGAGTCTTACCTTCATCCTCCCCTCACTTGACTTCAGAAGTGAAGCTTTTATCTATGGGGTTGTTTTCATGTATTATAATTATGATTGAAAATTTTTTTCTTTCTTTTTTTTTTTTATTAAAATTTTTATATACATTTAGTGTTATTCCCTTTCGGTTTCGGGAAACATCCCCTCCCCCTCCCCTTCCTTATAGGGTGTTTCCTCAACCCTCCCCCATGATTGAAAATTTTAAGGTATGTGTGTTTTTGGATATTGCCTTTTATTATTCTCTCTCTCTCTCTCTCTCTCTCTCTCTCTCTCTCTCTCTCTCTCTCTCTTCTCTTTTCTCTCTCTCTCTCTCTCTCTCTCTCTCTCTGTGTGTGTGTGTGTGTGTGTGTGTGTGTGTGTGGCCGCCTACATGAGTTTATGTGCACCATATGTGTATGTGGGAGCCCTCAGAGATCAAAAGAGAGCATTCTAACTTCCAGAACTGATGGTCATGGGTGCTGGGAACTCAACCACATCATCTGTGAGAGCAACCAGTGTCCTTACCCACTAAGCTGTCTCTCCAGCATCATCCTTTACAACAGCTAGGTTTGTATTAGTGATCTCCAGAAATTGTCATTTTTCAGAGTTAAAACTACCTATGAAAAACCATCTCTTATACTTTTATATTCCATAGAGTTCCTGCTCTCTCTTCTTTTCCCTCCCCTGCCTTCCCTTTCCTCCTCCCCTTCTTGTTCTCTACCACAACCAAGGGATATGTGATCCAAAGTTGACTCTTTCCTCTGTGAAGTTGATCTGTCAGGTGTCTTGTCACAGTGCTGAAAAGCTGACAAGCACAGCACTTAGGCCTATCAATACCTGTGTAAGATTTCTTTGTCCTTTAAGGCTTTGAGGCAGCCAAACACCGGGGTGAGTTGAAGGCGGTTTCAATTATTCTCAGCTGACCAGCTATGAGGAAAACAAAAGGTTCTCCATGCCCTTTATATTCCCCAACTATGCAGCATGATGGACGGGCTGACTCCATGGAACTCTTCCAAACTTGGAAGAGGATACATTCATTTCCGGGGTCAGAGAGGCAGACATAGCCCAGAGAATCCCAGTAAAAGGCAGATCTATTTATCTAGTTCTAACCTGTGGGTCAAATTCCTCTTAACATTAAACACTGTTTCAACCCCAGAGACACAGGGTGTGGTCGTTTAAGAGAAATGTGTCTCCTTAGTCTTTGGCATTTTAATAATTGGTTCCTGGTTGATGGTGGTGTTTGGAGACGCTTAGGAGGTATAGCCTTGCTAGAGAAAGTGTGTCCTTGGTGATGGGCTCTAAGAGAGGCATTTCCAATTGCCCCTCTCTACTTTGTGCTTGCATTTCAAGATGTGAACTCTAAGCTGCTCCAGCCACCACATCCACCGCCTGCTGCCTCTGCTCTACCATCATGGATTCTCTAACCCAAGTTACCCCTTCCTTTCCTAAGTTACCTTAGTCATAGTGTTTACTCACAGCAACAAAAATCTAATTAATGAAAAAAGGTGAAGTTCAAATGTTTGGGCAAGAAACCTGAGCAATGGGCTGGAGAGATGGCTCAGCGGTTAAGAGCACTGACAGCTCTTCCAGAGGTCCTGAGTTCAATTCCCAGCAACCACATGGTGGCTCACAACCATCCATAATGGGATCCGATGTCCCCTTCAGGTGTGTCTGAAGACAGCAACAGTGTACTTACATACATGGAATAAATAAAATAAATCTTAAGAAACCTGAGCAATGCATCAACTGAGAGACTGCAGGAGGCTTTGATCACATGAGCACCACAAAGCAGTGTTAGGAACACATGACCTACTTCACGGGTACTCTAGTCCCTGAAGCACTAGAGACCCCCCAGTCACTCCTTCCTTTGCTATTTAGGCAGCTGAAGTGCACTGCATCTCTTAGTAGCCCGAGGCCATTTAGTAAGAAGCTGGGTCTCTATACTTTTGGTCCCTTATGGGAGTGTCCCAGGGTCCTGTGGCACATTCCAAGAGTTCTCTCTGAAGATGACACCAAGTCAGGGTTCATCTTTAGGCCTTCAATAGACAAAGAAGCTCCATAATTTTCTACTGACTGTTCTTTGAGACGCTGAGTCGCTGACATCATTTTTTTTCTCTCTACTCTTTCTTATTCTCCTCCTGTAAGCTGAGAGCCTTCACTGCTGAACACAGGCCTGGGATGCATGGTGTGTGAGGACAGAAAACAGTGTCAGCACCTGGCTCATTTCCTCTAACCCATTTGCTCTAACTAGGCCCTGCCTTCCCCAGTCCCACCACCTCCTAAAGGGTCATTCATATTCTAAATCCATCGTTGGTTAGCACTGATTAGTTCAAAGCCCTCATGTGCAGAATGATCTCTATCAGTTCGAGGCCTGTCTGATCTACAGAGTTAGTTCCAGGATAGCACAGAGCACAGAGAAACCCTGTCTTGAAAAGTTCAAAAGTACAAAAAAAAAAAAAAAAGGAAGGGGGAGAGGGAGGGGAAGGAAGAGGGAGGGAAAGGGAGAGGGGAGGGAGAACCCAAAACTGGGCATCCACCATCACAAGAACCATAGGCACTAAATTACAAGACATTGTAGTGATTAAAATGAGAGATGCACCCCCATACACACACCCACATACATATACCAGGCTCATGTATTTGAATATTTGGTCACCCGTTGAGGGTAATGTATTAGTAGGGGTTTTTAGGACACCAAAAGTAATTTGAGGAGGAAAGGATTTATTTCACCTTACAGTTTATAGTCCATCTCTGAGGGAAGACAGGACAGGTACTCAGGGTGAGAATCTGGATGCGGGAGCTGATGCAAAGGCCATGGAGGGGTCCTGCTTACTGGCTTGTTCCCCATGGCTTGTTCAGCTTGCTTTCTTATAGAACCTAGGACCACCTGCCTAAGGGGTGGCACCACCTAATTAAGTGCCCTACGGGTTTGCCTAAAGTGGGATTTTCATGGAGGCATTTTCTCAGCTGAGGGTCCCTCCTCTCAGATGACTTAGCTTGTGTCGAGCAGACATGAAGCCAGCCAGCACAGGTGCTATTTGGGGAAGCTATGGAAACTTTAGGAGGTTCCAAGTCTGGCTTGGGGAACTCACAGAAGCAGGGGCACTTTGAGCGTTTATAGCCACACTCCACTTACCTGTTCTGGCTCTCTGCTTCATGTGTGTAATTAAAAAATGTCGTCAGCCCGCTCCTGCTCCTACAGGCATGCTATCCCTTTCCTGCCATTGTGGGCTCCAGCCCTCTGGGACTAATGTAAATGCTTCTTCAAGTTGGTTTAAGTCACGGCACTTATCACAGCCACAGGAAAGTAGCCAACACACTTGGCCTGGAGTATCCCAACAGAAACCATACTTTTCAAAGGTAGTCCTTACAGACGGAAAACAAAAGTGTCTGGGGAGACAGAAAATGCTTCTAGTCAGCATAGGGCTGCAGGAACTGCTACATACAGGAAATGCAAGGGGGAGAGGCTGACAGAATCCCCTTCTCAACAGGGATGCATTAGTAGATCAGCAAGGGCTCCCAGCCTCCCCATGAGATACAGCCCCACATTAGAGAGGCTGGATAGCATGCATTTATACATAGGTAGCTACCAGGAAGTTATAGCTATTTGTGTGTGTGTGTGTGTGTGTGTGTGTGTGTTTTAACTGGAAGCAGGGTGTTTTCTAATACATGGACAATATTGTTCCTGAAAGTGGAGCTGAATTGTCAGGCTGGAGCCAAGCAATTCTTTATGGCTAAGGGCTATACCTAAGACAGCCTAGCCTAGTTCCTCATGACCTGAGGCTGTTAGCCAACACTACACACTCCAGAACCTAATCATCAGGTCAGGGGGCCTAGGCCTGGTTCTAGGCAGGCCTATTTCCTAACCCTTCTCCCTAGAAAAAGAGGCCTGGTGCTGACCCAGCAGTGTCTGCTCTGTTAGGAGTCAGATCCCACAAGACCTCATGTCAGCAGCCACACATCTCCCTCCCTATGAGAGAATTAAAACCACTGTGACAGAAGAGAGGAAGTCCCTGCCTTCCATCACCTCAGCAATGTTACCTGCAGCCAGCCTCCCAGCCCCATGGACACAGCCTACTTATTCCTGTCTCCAGCTGGTGTGACTACACTCCGTTCTTAGACTGCAGGGTTGCCGTTTCTCTGGTGTCATTCTTCCCACACAGCCACCACCATGGTCTTGAAGGAGAACCCTGCATGCTGCCCAGACGGTGCCTGGAAGTGCTCTCGGGTCTGCTCTGTGGAAGGTTCTGGAATCCACTCCTGGGAGGTGGCCTTCACTGGTGGCCCGGGTAAGGTCCTAGTCTCCCCTTGTGTTTCCAACATGAGCACAGACATGAATCAAGGCCTCAGTACCCAACTTATCTGGGTTTAGGGCACCCAGGAGTGAAAAGAGCTCAGGGACCCACGCAGTGAGAACTAGCGGGAGAGTCCGACTCCCCTCATAAGCATTCCCTGCGTGAAGAAAGCCCTGGCTGGAACCAGCGGTGCCTGGGATCCCTTGGCGCTGCCCTACCCTGCCTCCTTCCCATCTCCTCCACTGGGACCCTTGGTCCTCACCATTTTGGTGTCTCCAGCCTCTATGGGCCCGGAACAGCCGTTCCCCTGCCATGTGCCAAGACCAGCTGACTTTACAGTGCTCCGCCCTCTGTTCCTGTTGCCCCACAGCGCCCCCTGTCTTTCCCTACGCTCTGCACAGCCTCTTCCGTCTTAAGGCCCCCAGAGAGCAAGGCCTGCATTGTGGGGATTCCTCCATGAGGAACGGGCTGGGATATGTCCTGGGTGGCAGCCAGGCTCTCAGGAGGGTTACTCGGGCCTGTGAGACTTCACCCATTAGAGAAGCCCACAGGGATGCAACCCTAGAATGGGAAAAGTCCCCTCCCCTGACTTTAGAGGTATGTGTTGGTCTTCTGGGGCCTGGAAGGATCATTCAGTACTCTGGAAAATCACTGACTACTCAAGCCAGGCTCCACACCTCTTCTGAAGTCCTAGGCCCTTATATTTAGGAGTACAGACTGAAGTGCTTTTAAGTTAATTTCCTTATTTTAATGTTTCAGGGAAATACATCCAACATCTTGTCTTCTAATCCAAGCAGTACAGCACTTTCATGTCCTTGTTCCAAAATGGGGCTTAAGGACAGCTTCCTGGCCAGGCATTTGCAGATTTGTGGCCTCCTGGAAAGGTGGGTTTCTCTGCATGCCCCCCTGGGATCCAGTCCATGTAGAATAAATCCTTCATCCCAGCAGGAGCTAGAAGCCAGAGGATTAGGAGTTCTGCCACTTACTGATTTCAGGGCCAGCCCAGGCTACTTGTAATGGTGTCTCAAAACATTTCCTGAAGTCCCCGACCGCATCTGTGATGCAGATAGGGTAGAAAAGATACAGTTGTCAGGAATCTCAGACAGAACTGTGATACATGTTTCTACCTGAGCCGAACACTGGCTCTTTAGCCTGCTCCACCCTGGGATTAGTGTTATCAAAACCCTGCATTACAAGATTGTAGATAAGATTAAACTATGGGGTGTGAGCTTTTTTTTTTTTTTTTTTTTTTTTTTGAGACAAAGGTAACACCCAAACATCTAGGATCTGCTTGTTCCCTTACCCCCCAGCACTGATTTCACGAAAGCGGTTTAAGCGCAGGCTGGGGATCCTAACTGATCTCTCTCCCCAGATCGCTGGCCTGGGACTTCTGCACCAGAGTTCATACTGACAGTGACTGCTGCTTTTAGCCAGGTCCACACATGGAGTTAAAGGATGACTGAAGTACAGGATCCAGACTCAGCCCAGGAAAAACCCATTTGTTGTATGAGAACTCAACTCAGGATGAATCTAATATGTAGGCAGAGTGAGTCCACAGCTCTGTTAGCCAGGAGGGTGTTGACACCCTGGGGGGTGTTGATGGGGAATTCTTTCCTGAGGGGCCTCTCTGTGTACATGAGTTTGCCATGCAGCAATCTAATCTATGTCCTTTTGGCAGCCAGTGGCACTGCCTGCTGTTTCTAAAAAAACAAATATCCCAGGTTGAGCACTCCCGTGGTTCACAATAGGAGTGGAGAGGGAAGACCCTGACTCTAGAACAGGCAAAGAAGAGGCCTGAGATCAGCTCTACCTGGCTCTCTTAGAACAGCAGCCCATCTGCCAATGTCCTACTACCTAAGTGCCACCTTATCTAGAACCATTGGGGACTCCTATATGCACCTGAACACTGTTGCTGTTCCCTTTGCTAAGTGTCTGTTCTTCATCTGCATCTGAATGGTATATGTCAGATGTCATCGGGAAAAGGGCCCTGGAAAAGCCATATACATTGTCCAGACTGGAGGACTCTTCAAGGGCATGAAGAAACCTATGTTGGGCGTAGCTAGATGGGATGAAACAGGGCAGGGAAGCCTGAGAGGGCATCTTCATGGTTGTCCTCACAGGAAACTAGAGCAAAAAGCTGGCTGCTGTCCCAGAGATCCTGCTCTCTGAACCGTGCAACCAACTTTCTTGTCAGTTGTGCAGGTTAACAAGGAAATAGTAGACTGTCCATAGCTCTCAGAATCCAGGTGAAGTGTCTCCTGACACAGGGCAGGTGGGAACCGAGGCCAGGCCTAGGGACTGCCTGACATAATGACAGGGCAGGCAGCGGGGACACTGCGGAAATGGGCTATGGTAAGTGGGGTCAGTGGGTCTGGAGTATTTGTCTCAGCCCACACCTTGCCTCTCAGAACTCTCCCAGTTTCTGACTTCCACTCCTTCACAGCATTGCACACCATGTCAAACACTCATCATCCTCTTCTTGTTGGTCTCAAGTTCCATGAGATTTGGGCCTTTGGCCCAGAATTCTCAGGACCTAGTTCAGGCTTTCGTTGCAATGTACTCCACAAATATTTGTGGTGTGACCAAATGAAGTTAGCAAACAGGCTAAGAATCCGGTTTCTTTTAACGATAACCAAAGAACACCTATTTTCTCTTCCCCTTCCTCTGACAGTTGATTTAGGGCCAATTTACCTGCTTGTCAAGGAGTGACTGGACTTTCCCGGTAAGAATGGAAGGGGTGCCCCAGTGATCCTGTTGCTAGGGCTCCCTTCTATTAGCAGAATTCACTCTGTTCCATGAAAGGACTGGCTTGTTCTGCTCAGTGACCTCATGACACCATCTTCTGTTCATGAAGAAAATTATGCTTAGAACAACAACAATGAAACAAACAAACAAACAAAAACAAGTGCACACACACACACACACACACACACACACACAAACCTTTGTAAATAAAATAAGCAGATGCCTTGCAAATCACCACAGGTTAATTGATAATTTTAATATAACAAATGAGCACTCTGGATGCCTGGCCTGGAAAAGCATCCGAGAAAGGCACTGTGCTGATATAGACTCCAAGTCAGGGATGCTGCATGCCGAGCTGCCCAAAGCTTTATGGAAAGTGACAGTCAAAGTAAGGGTAGAGCTAGTTTATTCCCTGCGAAGGTCCCTAGGACTACCCAAATAACCTAAACAAAAATTGGACATAGCCACGGTGCTGGATGATATCTCAGGGACTTATTCTCCGTCACCTGGAACTGATGCAAATCATTTCCCAGCATGACTTAGAACTATTTCTAAGAGAAATAGTTAACTTAATGACTTAATGACTTAATGACTTTCCTTTATACCGCCTACACAAAATCCACATCAGATCAAATACCTCTTATGACGTGGGTGGGGCAATTTCGCAGCTCACCGGAACTGGGCTAGGCCCAGTTTAATTCATGCCAGTTGCTCAGACCCTGGCTTGCTGGTGGTAACATGGCGGTCACCCCCAGCACTATGTACAGCACTGGACTCCAGGGTACCTGAAGACAGGAGAATGATAGATGTGTATCAGGAGAAGTGGAGCCAGGCCAGACTGTGGTGCTTGAATTTGGATCTTCTCCTTTAATGAGGCTACTAAGGCAAGTGCTTATGTCAACGTGGCCCAGCCAGGGGTGGTATCAAGGCGAGGGCAAGGGGAAAGCTAATCCAAGAGTTCAAAAGACAGGTCATCAAAACAAGCTGGGTGAGAGCAGGAAGCTTTGAGCTGTTGAGAAAGCAGAAGAAATTAATAAGCAATGCAGAGCAGAGCAGAGGGAGGTCAGAAGGACTCTGGTTCCAGCCTTCTTTGTAAAGGCAGGAAGCCATCCAACAAGGCAGACGATGAAGCAAACCCCAGGGGAGTTAGGGGTTGATGATAGATAGGCCCTCCTGAAGGAAAGGATACATATCCATCCCAGCACCCAGCCCACAGACCATAGCAACCAGCCTACACCAGGAAGAAACCCTCAGTTCCAAACGCTCATGCGGACATGATCAGAGTCAGAATGAGAAGGTATTTCTGCTCGACAGAATATACAGTATAAGCTCCTTGATGTCAAAGGAACTAAATGGGGAAATTAGACATTAATGATTAGGAAGAAGTGAGACGTGACATGTCAGAATATATGAAATTCAATTCGATCCATGTTCACAGCAACACGAGATAGGTGAAAACTCCCTTCCCATTAATAATAGGAATAAAAACTAGGGGCTGGGGCTAGAGAGATGGCTCGGTGGTTAAGAGCACTGACTGTTCTTCCAGAGGTCCTGAGTTCAAATCCCAGCAACCACATGGTGGCTCACAACCACCTGTAGTGAGATCTGACCCCCTCTTCTGGTTTGCCTGAAGACAGCTACAGTGTACTTATAATACATAATACATACATACATACATACATACATACATACATACATACATACATACAAAAACAAAAACTAGGGGCTGGAGAGAAAATGTTTGCTGCTTTTCCAGATGATTTTGGGTTATTCCCAGCAACCACGTCAGATACATCCAAAATGTCTGTAACTCCAGCTACAGGGAATCCGACACCTGTCTTCTGGCTTCCATGCCCACAGGGCATGAATTCCTCACATCTGGCGTACTTGTGAGTTGGCTTTTCTGGTAAAAGTCACCAGCTGGCATATTCTCAGCCAGCTTGGTAGCAGAGATGTGTCCAGTCATCTGACAGTGTCCGTTATGCTAAGTCCAGTTGCTACCCTCAAGTTCTCTTTGTGAGGCAGGCCCAGTGAGCTCAGTGTTGAGAGGAGGACAATGGTCTTAACTTTGTGCACAAACAAATTGAATTATTTGGGGAACTTGGTTCCCTGTGATGGTTTTAGTTCATTGGTCTTCAGCAGTGGTCTGGAGTAGGAGACACACACGTGAGGAGGTAAAATGAAAAGGAAGTGTTGTGGGCTCTTAGCAAGGCCTGTTTCTGGGAACTTGTAGAAGCGGCCAGAACTTAAATAGCAATAGGCTTCAATACAAAGAAGGTACTTAAATCCTCATGGCTGTCCCCAGGGGCCAAAGTGAGTTGTGTTAGTGGAGAACTAGTCACATCTGGGCACTGGAACATGGGGACCTTCTGAGTCCATATTCTTTGTGATTTGTAGGGCAGCGTCCCGGCAGTAGGGATTGTACTTGCCCTAGTTTACTGCCTGTTCATGTAATAGATGTCACCGCATAAGGCAACTTGGGAGAATGATTTATCTAGCTTACAGGTCCAAAGGGAAGGTAGGGCAGACAAAAAGCAGGAAGAACCTGGAAGCAGGAGCTGAGGGAGAAATGCAGCTTACTGGCTTTCTCTCCATGGCCTACTCAGCTTACCCAAAAGTCCTGATCAGGATTTTTGAGGACCTACCCATCAATGACCCATCACTGTCTCTACTCCAACTTCCCAGGCCAGGTAGTCTGAACAGTTATAAGAGTGCTATAAAATTTATTCTCCCCCTGGATGAGGACTTGTCATTTTTCTTCTTCCAGCATGGAATTTCTGGAGAAATTAATCAAGACTTCAAAAATGGTGCCTGACCTAATAGGCCTTTGTTGAAAGAGATAAGTGGTACACAACCCTGTACCACTTAACAATAGGTTTAAGGAATGTGCCCTTCTTCTGGCTACGGTTCTTCTGAAATTCTGGACAGAAATAACAGATAGACAGGAGCACTTTTCGTGAGCACAGATACCCTGGAGTTCCAGAGGTTCACCAACTGAGCATCTAAATCCAGACTTGTGATTCTTAGACTTGAGACTGGTGTGGCCTACAGACTTCAGACATGGAGCCCTATTGCCGCAGGTACTAATGGCAGAGGTTCAGTATCCTGGTATCTCCTGGTAGGAATTTATTGCTCTGTGTGCAAAGCATGGCTTATTCTCTGGGTCTAGAGGTGCCAGGCACCAGTACTGCTGCTCCTGAGGCCAGGTATGGGAATTAATTATTAACTCAGTGTCTCCTGAGATCTCCTAGTGCAGGCCCTTGCAGCCTTTTAGTCTGGGCTTATATTGTGTTTTAGACTCTTTGAAGTCTCTAGTCCTCCACAGTCATAGCTGTTATATGACTCATCAGCTCAACCTGCAGGGTCTTCCCTCCAGGACTTTAAAGTTTTCAACTGACCCTTAGATTTGCAACTCAGAGCTCCAGGTTTGGGCCCTCAGCTCAAGATGGCTCAAGAATACTTAGCTACCTCTTCAACTTGGATCTTAGGGTAGCAGGCCCTCAGGTCCTGGTGAGTACAGGACTCTTTGGCCATTTCCTTGTAAGAGTCTCTGCTGAGCTGAAGCCCCAGGGTCTTGCTAATTATTCATGCAACTAGCCCAGGGTCCTTAATGAAGATAACACATGGGCAAGAGAAAATCCTGAAGAAGGCCTTTATTGAGCTTACTGTAGTTCAACTGCAGTTTCCTTAAGGTATCTATGAAGTGTTCAAATCAACCATGCTGCTGTGGTGACACTCTGGACTGTCACCAGCTCTCCTCTAGGAAGCAGAAAAAAGAAAAAGTATCTGCTGTCAATCAGTTATCTTTCCAACAGTTTATCCCACTCAAAGAAAAAGTAAACACTAGTGGGGACTTAACAATGAGGAATTGTATTCAGCACTGAGATTCTCATCATTATTAACCCCTAACAAAATCCCCCATACAGGGATGAGTTCATGAACATGTCTCAGATAGATAATCATGTGTTTTACAAAGGTCCTCACAAACACTAAGATGGCTTTGGTGTCCCCATGGATGATAGGACCATGTGAGCCAAGTCCTCCTAAGTCTGGTCCACCCTTAGCCAAAACATCACATGTGGCTAGGATGTCACCTCTGAGCCAAGAACTGTTCTGTCTCTCTGTGGATGGCTTGCCTCAATGCATGAGTTGATGAGATGATAAGAAGGCAGGATAAGGAGTTCCCTACCCACCCTGCCTGGCCCATGGCTGGTTCTGTCAGCCATAACCATCTTCTTCCTTTAACTCTGGCTCCATGGAGACGTGCTGATCAGAGAGCTGAGATCACATGTCACATACAAAACGTGTGCCACATACAATGCTCAGTTCTGGAGAGATGCTCACCCCAGCCTGAGGTTGCCTACTCTGTGAATAGATTTATCCAGGAGATGAGAAAGCCCTGCTATACCAGAAAGACTGAAAGTCTACATCATCTTCAGCCCTGGGTCTAACTCAGGGTGACAACGGGACCGCAGACACATGTCACTCTTGCTCTGCAGTTGGCTGAAAGTCCTCACTCTTTGCTTCATAGGCCAGAACTCTCCTCAGAGCCCCTACCTTGCTGTCTTTCTGTGGCATTTATATTTACTAAAAAAAATTTTTTTAAAAATCTTTTACCCAAAAAGACAGTCTGCCTCCATGTCTCTCTCGAACTCTAAATCTGAAGTTTTTCTTATAAATTTGAAAATAAAAAAACAGAAAAAAAATTAATACAACACTGCCTATTGTAGTGGTTTGAATAGAACTATCTCCCCATAGTCTCTGGCTTTTGAACACCTGGTCCCCAGTTGGTGGTACTGTTTGTACTGTTGATGTACTTACTGTTTGTAAGGCTTAAAACATACGGCCTTAGTGGGGGAAGTAGGACACTGAGAACAGGCTTTGAGAGTTTAATGACTTGTGATCACTTCAAATTCACTCTCTCAGCCTCCCGTTGTGGTTTAAGATGTGAGCCTTCAGCTCTCATCTTACAGCTTGAGTTGGCAGCCCTTCCAGCTGCCATGCTTGCCCCGCCATGATGCTGATGAGCTAGCCTCCTTCTGGAATTGTAAGCTCAAACAAACTCTCTCACAAGTTGCACTGTAATAAGATGATATTTTATTACAGAAATAGAAAAAAAATCCTAATATGCCTGCCCATGGGTGGAGAAGGCTATGAATCTGAGACCATGCTCTTGGTGGGAACATCTTGCCTTATAGAATCCAGATGCTGTGCTGATTCACAAACTATGCTGTACCCCACAAACTGTTCTTACCCCGATATCTGTAGTCCTCCATACGTGCTGCCCCAAAAGCAAATCTTTGCTAGGTGTCCAGTTCCAAGCTCAGAATCTCACAAACTCAGTAATCCCCCAACTTTATACTGATCAATGGGATCACAAGGAACATGGGTTGTTCTCAACCCCTAAGAGGCACCCTATATGGTTTCCCACACTTAAATTATCACCCAGAGAACATTCTGCCAGGAGATACTTCCTATTCAAGTTCATTTGTCCTTTACATACAAAGCATCAAATCACACCAAACATCTTACTCACCCAAGGTAGACAACAGTTTACACTCAATATTCCAACAGCAAAACAGAACTGTGACCCACCCAACACTCCAACTTCAGACCTACCCATCTGTAGAGCCTTGAGGTGTGCTGGACAAATTCTGGCCTGAGCGGATCAGTTCAATTGCAGAAGCCATGATCTCTGCAGGTGGCACAGGAGTCTCCTCAGCTCTGAAGATCTGATCTGTTGGAAGCTTTCCTAAACTTCATGGCTCCAGATCCTGCTGTGGGAAATCGCTCCACATTAGAAAGACAAAGCAAGGCCACTAGAGGGAGACAAGATGCTCCCCTGGTGTGGAGGGAGATCCCTGCCAGAAGCTGCCACCTGATGAGAAGATCTCCCTAGATATTTACACGATTCTGTAACAGAACTCTTTCCTTCACTAAGATTCTCCACATAACCCTGCCCTTCCTTGGTGGCCCTGTATGTCCTGGAGGTGGCCCACTGGCTCCAGGACTGAGTTCTGTCTACAGCTGTCCTATCTCTCTCACCATGGAGTAGGGGTTTGTGACCTAACACATGACCAAAAAGCAAGTTGGGAAGGAAAGTGCTTATCCGACTTACACTTTAAGATCATAGTCCATCATTGGAGGAAGTCAGGATAGACACTCTAGCAGGGCAGGAACATGGAGCCAAGAGCTGGTGCAGAGGTCATGAAGAGGCTTCCCATGGCTTGCTCAGCCTGCTTTCTTTTAGAACCCAAGGATTCTGGGTTTATACCAGCCTAGGGATGGCATCATCCACAAAGGCCTGGGCCCTCCCCCACACTGATCACTAATTGAGAAAAATGCCTCACAGCTTGATCTCATGGAGGCATTTATTCAAATGAAACTCCTTTCTCTTTGATGATTCTGACTTGTGTCAAGTTGACACACAAAACCAGTCAGTATAAGCCATTGGCATGACAGTTTCAAAGCAGAGTATAACAACCAGGCACATGTCCTTATACAATGGCCAATATGCTCAGCCTAAACAGTGTGCTTCTCACAAGCGGCACCCCATTCAGAGCTTTGTATGGTACACAGCAAGTGTGAGCAGAGCTGTGCATTCCCATTCAAAGGACTGTGGACCCAAAGTCATAGGTTACCATTGCCTGACTCTGGATCCCTCCCCATACAGATGAAGCTTCAACTACTGCTTTCACTGGTTTTGTGCTTCATGGGGCTGAAAATCACTGGAGGTCTGATTTGAAATGTGCAGAGTTGGCTGGGCATGGTGGCGCATGCTTTTAATCCCAGCATTCAGGAGGCAGAGGCAAAGAGCTCTGTGAGTTCAAGGCCAGCCTGGTCTACAGATCAAGTTCCAGGACAGAGAACCCTGTCAAGAACCCAACAGAAAGAAAGAAAAGAAAGAAAGAAAAAAGAAAGAAAGAAAGAAAGAAAGAAAGAAAGAAAGAAAGAAAGAAAGAAAGAAAGAAAGGAAGAAAGAGAGAGAGAGAGAGAGAGAGAGAAAGAAAGAAAGAGAGAAAGAAAGAGAAAGAGAGAGAAAGAAAAAGAAAGAGAGAGAGAAAGAAAGAAAGGAAGGAAGGAAGAAGGAAAGAAAGAGAAAGGAAGAAAGAAAGAGAGGAAGGAGAGGGGAGGAGAAGGAAAGGAAGGAAGGAAGGAAGGAAAGATGGAAGGAAGGAAGGAAGGAAGAAAGGAAGGAAGGAAGGAAAGAAGAAGGGAGAGAAGGAAGGAAGAGAAGGGAAGGAAGGAAAGAAGCAAGGAAGGAAGAAAGAGAAGGAAAAATGCAGTGTGATATCAGAGAAGATAGCTCCTGATATCATATAGGAACTTAACCAAGATTGTTCCTGATAGCCTCGGAATTAGGACTGGCCATTGCAGCACAGGTAACACAGAAACAGAGCCTTCATTAGTCCCACTGAACTTCAGTGTTGGTAGGTGCTACCAAAGGGGAGAAGGGTACTATTCATTCCGGTACCACCAGAGGGCAACCACAGCAAACCAGCTTCAAGTTCATAACCAGTTTATCTAGAATCAGCCAAGCTCTCACTCCACCCAACCGAACCAGTGTTCGTGAAGCAGAGCGGTAGATGCCTCTGACACAGAGAATAACTGGCTCCAGAACAAATGGAAGCGGAAAAGGCAGAGAGGCCATGTCACGTCCTTGCAAGCAAACTCAGGAAGACAGAGCACGGACACAGCTGCTGAGTGGCTAACCCCGGGCTGACTTCAGTGACTATCACTATCACTAAAGGGTAGACAGGCTTCATCATCATGTGAGAACTGAAGTTCCAGGGAGCAGCTCCATCTGTGCTGAAGATCTTGCAGATGATTGACTGACTGACAAAGCTTCACTATCATGGACAGTGGAAATGGTGGCAAAACTATCTTGGACTAAATTTAGCCCCCCTGAAAAGCCTTTTATTGCCCACCTCTATGTAGGGCTGTTGGGTGAAACTTTTGTGGCTGTCTTAACTCAAACTAGTACCACTAGCACCTACCCATGCAAAAACGAACCAAGTTCTCAGGCCTGTAGCAGAGGTTCACCATGCCCCTTGCTATAACCTGCTTATTAATGTCTCTACTAATGCCATTGGTAAATGCACCCAGTTCATGACTTTCTTTGTTCAGTGACTATTAAAATACCTATTAGCGCTTTCACAGTAGAACATTGTTGGACCTTTATAGGCCAGGATTACAGAGGCAGGGTCAAGGGGAGCTTCAACCCTAATACTTCAGATGAGTTCAAGAGTTGGCTCCCTCCCCACTCCAAACCTGGCACCATGAAGCCAGCTACCCCACCATCAACCCTAGGAAGAATTTGTTACCCTGATTACCTTGTTTGACCTTATAAAGCAACACAAACACACACACACACACACACACACACACACACACACACACACCATACAACAATTGAGTATGAGGATAAAGCATCTTCCAACACCCCTGCCTTGGAAAATGGTGTAATGACACACAAACCCTACCCCAGAGACCCTAGCCACTTCCCTTGGGAAATAACCCCCCCTTCCCTCTCCACTAAAATGAACCAGTTTTCAAAGCTGTTCCCAGGTGTGTGTTCTTTGCCCATGCACTCATGACTAACATACCTGTACCCACTCATACATCACTAAACTTCTCTCCCTCCAATACAGCTTGGTGCACAACAGGGCTGGCTACCTGAGGGAGAAGTAGACCTGGGATGGCAGAAAATATCATTTAAGACACTCCAAGTCCATTTTCATGACCATGGTCACTCACATTTGGCTCAAGATAAATCCTGTCCTGTTTCCTTTGGAGTAAGAGTTGGGTTTTGCCTCAACTTTTGCAATGAACCCAGATGGATGACTGTGAATGTATGCTCTTACACAGTAGGAGATCAGGATATATTCCACAGAAAGACTGGGATGTAAAATGCAATTTAGAAATCAGGTATGCATCCTGAATATGGGACCTCAACAATATCTCAAAGCTTTCAAGATCAGGTTTCTGTTGCCCAGGCAAGTGGGCCATCTTGACAAGGCTAGTGCTCATGGAAGAGCTGCACTCCACATTCTGTTTCTTTCCTACCAAGCACAGACAGTTTGTGATGCCTCTTGCTGGGTCATGGACTTCCAAGTCTCTACAGCATTAAAGAAGCCTTGAGAGTTCTTATCTGGGCTGTGGGAATGGGATCTGTTCCTCCTACTGGGCTGCAGGGTTCCCATAGCTCCTAGTCACAGAGAAGAGAGACAAAGCTGAAAGTTCCAAGGGGCCTTGCTACAATACTGTGTCCCCACTGGGAAATTTCAATATTGTTAGCACTGGTTTCTTAAATTAGGAACAGTGGATAGAAGCTGCCTAGATGCTGGTATCTGCCCTGTGGCAGTTGGCCAGGTGACTGGGTTGCTCAGAATGAACCTCCTGGATGATCCTCTCTATAGACCCATATAAAATAACTCCTGATGTAAAATTGTCCCTTGTTCCCTGGTCAAAGGCTTTATATATGACAGGAAAACCCCTAATTACTACTTCAGAGTCTTGCATTTTTGCAGGGTGACATGGAAATTTCTGGTTTCTTTGGAGACTCAGCTGCATCATGGGTTGTTTTTCCGGAAGCTGTCTTATGAGAGGATATTCTGCTGAAGCAGACACTTGAGAGGATGTTTTGCTGAGGCAGGCACTTGAGAAGTCCTGGGGTGTTTGGAAAGAGTATAAGTAGAACCCAACAGACAGTGAACGATGCTCTTGTACTGGTTTGCCTTGGAACGCTTCACTGGTCTCTGCTGATCTTCACTTGTCCTGACATCATAGAGAGAAATACACTGAAGAACTTCTCGTGGTATTCTGGCTGCTTTTTGCTCTTTCTGTGGACTTGTGCTAATCCAGCAGAACCTTTCAGTTTCCACTGGATCTAGCCGCTGCTGTTAATTCACGTTTGGTGTTTGCAGAGTGGACTGGACTACTGATATCCTGACAATGAAGATGGGAATCACCCCCCAAAGAATTCCTTCTAAACAGGTTCACATCCCACCTTGTCCTATTAATCATCTTTCTCCCCTATCTTTGGTTGGTGGGCCATAAGGAAGGTTGAAGCACTTAAGAACCCTTATATTAAAGTAGGTTTTGAACAATCTAAGCCTACAGCAGGGCGGGGTGGACTTGGTGCTCTCTCCCAGCTCCAGTCTCTGTGTTCCTTTGGATCTGAATCTTTCTTGAATGAAAGGCTTATAATTCAAAATCTATACATAGGTAATCCTCATATAATATACTTTATACGTGATTCAGCTCTTCTTTAGAATATACTGTATATATAACTTTGATTCAACTGTTGTTCAAGAAAATAGATTTTTTAAAATAGCAACCATATGGCTCTCCTCCATCTTGGCTGATGACCTCGTCAAGATGGAAGCAACCATGTGATTGGCAGCCATCTTTACTAAAGTTAAAGAACACATGTCATGTGACTTTACTGTCTTAAGATGACCACATGGTATAAAGCAACATTTATAAACATTTATGCAACTTGTTGATCCTGCTAAGTCCTCTGCTTATCACTATATCTCCTTTTAAACTAAGGAAACAACTGGCCTCTAAAATATTTTGGATTGCTATGGAATTTTTGTCTGGTGATACATTTTTAAGGTTATAAAGGTCTATTCAGATGAATGAAAACTGAGTTACATCTACATATGTCTTTGTTTCAAATGTCTTTGCTACATATGTCTTTACTGTTCAATACCAGGATTCTAGAAAATTAAAGTAAGTGACAACTGGGTTTAATAAATAAGATATATTTGATAAATAAGGTTTATGAATTCCTAAAGTCTACTGAGGTTTACAGTAATATTCATCTAGCTTCTTTGTCTTTGCTCAGGTTGTTAAGCTTTAGCTATTTAGATAAACTGAGCTGTACCAAAAGACTGTAGTATTCTATGATAGTACATTATAAAATTGTAGATTGATGTCTATATGCAGGTGAGGGCTGACCCAAGTTAAGCTGAGGCCTGTAAATGGACAATGAGAAAGTGGTCTGGGCAGAGTTTTGGTAGGGGAGAGAGAAGAAAAAGAAAGAAGAACTAAGATGGCGGCAGAGAAGGATGACTTACATCCGTGTGGCCTTAAATGACCATAGGTAGTTATGAATATTTCTTAAGGGATGGATTTCTATAGGTCAGTCTATCTTATCTAAGTTAGTAGTTTATTTCTTTATCAACTGATTGTGAATTTACTGTGTGGACATGTTGTGGATTGAGAAGTTAACATAATGTGAGGTCTGAATTGAACCTCTATGGGGACTTCCTGAAATGAGACTCATGAGGCAGTGATGGATGCAAAAGCAAGAGGAATTTAATCATTTTGGCATGTCAGGGTAGTCCCACTTCAAGGGATTAAAAATAATTAAAAATATCTATATTTTAACACAATATAAAATATATTAATATAATAATATAATGGTCCTCAAACTCTTCAGAGATCTGCTGAATGTGGGACTTAAATTGTTTATGAGATCGCTTCTCGGCCTTTTGGCTAAGATCAAGTGTAAATTGTTTATGAGAGAGCTTTCCAATATAGAAGGAAATGTTCTTAGCAGGAACACTGTGGTCTCCAAAGTATATACATGGGGCACATGACACCCTCACCTCAATTGTGGTAAAACTAACCACTAGGAAACACTGTCCAATGCCGCATCTGTTGCCAGTGTTGAAGCCTGCTCACCTAGCATAACTGTAGCCATTTTGTTTATACCTGCAGCCAGCCATCTTATGCTTTACATGGAAACTCTCATATGTGCTGTTACTAGGAAACTTTGTCATGCTCATGTTGATTGCATATTCTGTGATGTTCTATGCTTTGGTGTTCTAGAAAATCAGTGGCCACAGAGGTCAGTTAGAACTGCTTTGTATAATTAGCCACAATAATCTTAGACCTGAGCCAACCTCCTGGCAACACTTCCTGCACCCATGTATGAGCTTTTATGGCTTTTGTCTTTATAAACTGCCCCTGGGATGGACTCCAAAATGAGAGAGATACCTGCAGCAATATAAGAAGCTATTTGTAATAAAACTTCTGTTTTCAATAGGGGTCAAATAAAGTTTTAAGTTTCTGAGACCTCCCTGCAAATTGGCATCCTACTTTGGCAGAAAGCAACATGTATGTGGCTAACTGACATCCTGTTTAGCAAGTTAAGATATGAATGATAAGCAAGTCAAGTTGGCCTAATGCAGGTGAATAACCCAACCAATGGGAACAGGATAAATGTACAGCAAAGACATGTTTCTATGGAAGTCTCCTATCCTAAATCCTTATTGGTGGAATAACTTGGTGAAAATGTTTGTGGATTTCCAGCTTCAAAGCTCTGTAGGATTCTGGTTCAGAGTCCCAGTCTCCCCTACTGAGTCTGGTCTGCATCCCTGATTGTCCCTGACTATCCCTGTCTGACTGAGATCACTGTTCATGTGGTTTGTGGGGCAACTCCTGGACCCAAACAACTGAGGTTCTGCCCAATATGTGGAGCCTTTCCCAGGTTCCTTCTCCACAGGAAATCTCTCAGACTTGGGTCAGGCAGCCAGAGGCCCATGCTGCTCTGTGTAACAGCTGAAGCTTAAAACACCATGTGTGGCAGAGGAAGACCGAGGGGACCTCCTAGGACTGCCATTGTAGATAGTGGTTAAGTCTAGGTCCTTTTTATTGATACATTGGCCATTGGTATTATACCTCTTGGTATAATTTATCCTTCTCAGATCTCTGATATTGACTATAGCTTTAACTGCCACCCCCCCAAGGCTACAACTGCCTTCTTTTTTCACATGTAAAAATCAAGCCTCAGGCCTCACTTTCCTGGGGCTATGAAATCTTCAGCTGAGAAAGCCCAGATTCTGAAAGGAGATAAACTCACAGATGTTTTAAAACCCAAAATATTTTTGGGCTCCTGAGCTTTTACTATGAGTCAAAGGTGCGAGTCTATTGCCTTTCCTACAATGTGGGATTCAGTATAGATTACAACATGTCATAATGCCAATACATCTCAAACTTTTATCTCTTTTTGTAAACGTAAAAAACATTCTTGTAAGCTTCAGGGTGTAAGGGTTCAAAGGTCGATATAGACCCCAAACTCGGAGCGAATGCAAAGACAAAGAGAGCTCATTCTGCAGAAACAGCGAGCATGTGGGGGTGGAGGTGGAGGTGGGGTTCAGCCATTCTTTGAAATGGTGACCCAGACAATGGCATGGAAGCCTTCTTACAGGGAACCAGGGGAACTGTCTAGAAGCATTAGGAAATCTAAAATGTTATTGGTGGGTGCTGTAGGTCACAGGCGCTCAGTGGTCTGCGTGCCTATGTCATAAATGTGTAACCACAGGTTGAAATAGAGCTTCCCAGCACAGATGGCCCATTCTTAGGTACGATATTTTCTCGTTTCGGTGATTATCCCCAGCCTGTTCTTTGGGAGGGGGTTTTACAGTCTGTTCCTGGAGCTGGTGCCTTATGTCCTTCTTTTTGAAATCAGGCCTGGTCCTTAAATGGAGACAAATAGGGTTTATGTCATTCTTTCAAGGGAATCGACTTGAACCTATCTTTTGTAGGTCAAAGGAACTGCAGACAAGTACTAAGTTATTCCTCTGCCAGTGAAATCGTGGAAACAAAGTTTTTAAGAATGTAGAAACAAGGTTCTGAAAATGTAAAAACAAAGTTTTAGTAGACGAGAATGACAAGGACTCACTGACCCAGGCCAAGCTAATTAAGACAAAATAAAAATAACTGCTCTTCCTACCCTTCCCTCTGGTAAAATCTGAAAACAACCACAAGATGGCACCACAACCCTGCCCGAGCAACAGTTCCTCCCCGAACACTGTAGGGAAATTTCCAACTTAGCCCTTTTCCAGAGATTTTCCAAGGTCAGGTGCAGGGCTAGATGAGGAAAAGTGACTGACTAAGCCAAGAACAGCCCCTTGAGCAGGCCAGCCAATACCAGAAAACATCCTTTGTCCTGTGCACCACAAATGAGAATGAGGTAGCTACCCCTGCTTCTGAAGTCTGCCCTCTGTAAAGAATAAAAGATGTGTGCTTTTTGAGTTCAGGGTTGACTCTCCCTATGAGGCTGAGCAACCCCATGCATGTCGGATCAATAAAACTCTTGCCATTGCATTGGTCCAATCGTCAATTTGTGCTCTGTGGGTCATGCACCTAGGCTAAGATCTTGGAGGTCTAACAAAATGAGTCAATTCAAACTAGATTAGAGTATATAAAAGCAGGTTTATTAGGATACTGCTCTTGGGCCAGACAGAAAGATCCAGAGGGGATGGGGAAGAGAGAGAAAGCAGGGCTACAGAGAGAAGGAAAGGGGAAGAAGAGAGTTAAAAAGAACCCAAAAAGGCTGGATTATATAGCAAAGAGCCTCTGGGAGGAAGGGAAGCCCAGATTCTGAGCTGGAAAGTTCAGGGTTTGTGGCAGGGTATGTCAAGTAGGGGCTGAAGGATGCTGGGAGAACCTGTGTTAGCATTTTAAGCTCCACCCTGACAGTTACCTGGCAACAGCCAAGTCTGCCTGACACCATAAAAGGGGATGCTTACTCCCTCCTCAATCTCTTGCCCTTGCTCCCTTTTATTCTCCCACTCTTCCCCTCTTCTCCTTTGTCCCTTCTCTCCCCATTCCCCACCCTCTTCTCTCCACATGCTCTTGCCAGGCCTTATTCTTCTCCTCTCCTCTCCTCTCCTCTCCTCTCCTCTCCTCTTCTCTTTCTCTCTCTCTCTCTCTCTCTCTCTCTCTCTCTCTCTCTCTCTCTCTCTCTCTCTCTCTTCCTCTGCCCTACTACACTCTTAATTTCCCTCGCCATTTCCTGAATGAACTCTATTCTATAGGACATTGACAGTTTCCTCAGGGGGAAGGGCTTTCTCCACTTGAGGCTCCCCTTCCCCTTACTTCACCACACCTCCATAAAACATAACCCCCTTCTCTTTATCTTTTTATAAATACAAAACTGGTGACAAAACCCAGGATGTTGGGATGGCAATTGTGGCTTGAGTCCCGACAAACCACACCAGGCCAACATGGTCTCATGTGGAGGAGGTTTATTGGGATGTGGAGACAAGAGGGCAGGAGACAAGAGAGAGGAAAAGAGAGGAAGAGAAGAGAGAGAGAGAAGAAGAGAGAGAGAGAGAAGAGAGAGGAGCAGGAAAACTCTGCCTTTTATTTTAAATGTGATGTAACTGCTTCCAAATGAAGGTGAGAGCTGAACCAAAGGTATGCTAGGAATGTATGGCTCTTGCCATGGCAGCAAATGGTGACCAGGTGATGTCACTGCTGGAGGTCAAAGCAGTTCCTGATACCATCAATCTGGTAGGCAGGTTTGCTTTGCTGTGTGAAATATGCACCTGGGACCCTTGTCCCAGCTCTGAAATCCAACAAGTTTCCCCACCTTCCCCTTTCTGAGACTGGGGTCTCTCCTCCTCTCCCTGGCCTTGGAAATCCCCTCTCCTAACTACCAGAACCATGAGTCTGAAAGTTTCACACACACTGGATACAAATTTTCCTCTAAGCTCCTTAACTTCATGTTCTCGACAAAGTCTGTTTGTCCCAGCAGACTTCAAATCAATACAGACTTCTCTAGCAACTCACCCGCACTAGGAGTTCCTGTTGGTCTGCCTACCAGGCTCTGTCCTCTGGGGGATCATTTGTGTTTTAGGGAAGGAGAAAGAGGGGATGATGTGTCTCAGCTCAGTGGATCTCTGGCCCAGCTCTGGGGAGCAAAAGCCTTTGTGGGTTAGAAGAGTTATTTACAAAGCTTTGAATGATGGGCCCACCAAGCTGGGGAGTGGAAAAGAAAAGATACAGGATGGACCTGTTAGAAATGGTTTTTGGACCTCTTCAGGCAGTAGCAGTTCAATCAACTAACAAAATAATTCACAAATATGTCAGCAGTCCAGTTCAGTAGTGTCGGGATAGCAGCAGTGGTGGCACAACTTAGTAAGGACAGCCAGGCTTCAGCTAAACCAAATGAGCAAGCAGGGAGGGACCAGGAGGGATTCCAGGAGAAGTTCTTGACAGCACCTCTCTTAGTGAAGGAAAGATCAGCGAAGACTTGAGACCAACAAGTGTTGCACAGCTAGTTCTACCAGCAAGCCAAGCCCGGCCTCCACCACAATCCATTGGGTCCTATTTATACTCCCTCCAAAATTCACGTGTCCTTCACAGGTCTTCCCTCAGCATGAAGTCATGCCTCAGCACATGCTTCTGACTTAGCAAAATTCCATGTGAATCTGCATCAGCTGACATCAATCTGCTAATCAGCTTGAGTCTGCAGAGGCAGCAAGAAACCGTCCCAAACCACCAGAATTTTTTGGCGCATTTCTCCCTGTGGGGTTCTAACAAATGGAGTTGAACTACTCAATGTGAGGGGACCTTGTTGTAGGTAAAGAGCCCTTCATCACATGTTCTTTCACGTGCCTGCTTCAGTAAAACATCCTTTCACCTGTGTCTGCTTCAGTGAAACCTTCCTTCTCATGGTTGCCCCAGAAAAAACAACCCATTACATCTGACTTTCCAAAGAACCCTTAAGTTTCTACTTCAGTGGACATCTGGTCAAAGTTTATGAAAACTACACTCACCCTTTTGCTCAGTTACTTTTCTATCATTGTAATAAAACACCATGATCAAGACAACTTGTAGAAGGAAGGGTTTTTTTGGGCTTAGGGTTCTAGAAGGATAAGTATTCAGCCTGGGAAGGTAGAGGCCAAAAGCTGGACCAGCAAGCAGACTGAAAGCTCACATCATGACTACAAGCACAGAGCAATGTGAACAAGAAATATCATCGGTCATTAAACTCCCAAAGCCAGCCCCAGTGACACATTTCCTTCAGCAAGATCACACCTCCTAAATTATCCAAGCAGTGCATGTTTGATTGGAACCTCCAGTTTACTCCCTCCCAACCCTCAATGGTCCAGTAAACTCCATTCCTCCCTCTCTTTCCAACCCTACCTGTTCACTCAGAAAGCCTACAGTCACCAAAAACCCAGTTCTGCATTCCTGACATTCCTGGTAAGTATTGTAACCCTGTCCCCTGAAGTTGCTAGCCATCCATATCCCACCTTATGGGACCATGTCTGGGCACAAGCCCAGTGTGTAGCAGACCATTGTTTTCCTCTTGTTCAGAGCCATTGCAAGTAAACCTACCCTTTTAAAATTTTACTTTGGCTTGAATTGGATTATTTCATCGGTGGAGGAAACCTATTAGTGCCATCAACCAGGGGACAAATGTTCAAATGTCCAAGACTATGGGGGACCTCTCATCTACCACCAGTGATAATCTGCCTACCTGCTGTGTATTTGGTAAGTATCTCCAGCAGTGTATTTGGTACAGAGAAAAGATAACAGGAGAAGTAGGATCTGGTGGTTACCATACCTTCCCTTTCTGGTAGGAAAATGGAAGCGAGCTCTGGCTATGTAGATGCTGGATTCTGGCCCCTGAGTTCTCTTGTTCCACTACCTTTCCTCCCATCCTCTAACACAAATACAGAGCCCACTCTGCATGCATCTGTGCCTGTCTGCTCTGTCCGCAAGCTTCTCTTCAGCCTCAACACTGCATGAGACACAGGGATTAGAGACCTCTCCTGAGGCAAGGATAGAACCTAAGCAGGGGAGGTTGGGGTTTGCTCTGCAATTCTTTCAGTCCTGGACACCAGCAAACATGTGAAGAGACTGAACAACAGAAATGTACAGCGTAAATATTCATTTAAGAATAGTTTCATTGGGTCAGCTAGCAGTGCCAAGGATAAATGAAAGGCAAAATTTACGTCCTGGAGTTTAAGGTTTAAAAATATCAAAATTAAAGTACCAGGGACATCCCCAAAAGCCACAACCTGGGCTAAGCCCCAGGAAAAGGACCAGGATGTAAAGACTTGTCAGATGTAAAAAACCTGGAGTTCCCAGGACAAGGCTGACCCATAAACCATCCAAAGCACAGCTTATCAGAGTCATACTTTAACCAGATGTCCTCTGACTTGATATAGGTTTTTCCCCTCCTGGGGCATTCCAGGAAACCAGCAGCCCAAGCCTAACCAGAGGTGTTTCAAATACAGATGTTTCATCCTTTTTGACCTTTTAAAAATAATGAGGACCTAAATACCATCTATCTGTTCTTATGATTTAGCAGCTCTGTTCCAGGAAAGGGGCCTAAAACCTTCTGGTCATTGTCCCTTATCTCCTAAGAGCCATAAAACAATTGTCATTCTTAAGAAATGGCCCCTAATTCAAACATCCCTCATCCCCTGGTGTCTGCTCTGCCTCTGCTTCTCTTTAAAGCCTGAACACTGCATGAGACTCTGGGATTAGAGACCTCTGTCTCCTGAGGCAAGGATAGAACCTAAGCAGGGGAGGTTGGGGTTTCCTAATAAATTCTTTTCAGTCCTGGACACCCAAAATGGTGTCTCTGTGTCTGGGGCATGGCATTTCCCAAGACTTACAGGGTGAGGATCTTTGTAGGGACTGGTGTTTGACCTCCCATCTCCAAGGCCACTGATGCCAGGTCAGCCCAGTCCTTTCCCCTGTCTCACAACCTGTTCTAGGCCTCTTCCTCTCAGCACTCCCCAGTGATAACACCTCTGCCCCTTCTCCAGGCACTGTGACCCCCCTGAGGTACAACACACTGATTGCAGTTTCCCTCCAGCTTCCCAGGGGCTTCAGCCCTGAAATTGGCAGGTGAACACTGAACTAATTTCCTAAGAACAGAGAAATGAAAGTGAATCTAAGTCTGGGCTGGGAAATGAAACAGGGAAGGAGGAAGGGAGGAAAGGAGGGACAGAGGGAGGAAGTGAGGGGGAGCAGTAGAACAGAAGGGAGCTAAACAAATCAAACCACTGTGTGAGATGATATGTGCAAGGTCACTGACCCTGTCTTCCCCATCACTATGTATTCTAGGGCCAAAAAACTTTTTATGCCAGGAACCATGATTGGTCCAACCTCTGAGAGCTACCAGCATGGCTCTGAAAAGGAGAAACAATTACTTCCCTGAGCTGGGAGGATGTTCTCTGCAGAGCAGGGCTCTTCTCTGGAGAGTAGGGCAAGGTGCAGCAGGTGCCTGGAGGCAAGCGCCTGTCACCCTCATCAGACCTGAAGTAGCAGTGTGCTCAGCCCTCTAAACCTGTGGTCACAAGGGACCCAGAAGGGCTGGCAGGGTTCCTCAGGGATTCCTGGCATGGTTGTCTCTGACCTGTCCTAGTGCAGCTGGAATAATCCAGTGAAAAGAGAAAGTTAGTGTAGGTTGTGTTACACTGAGAGGAGGTCTGGCTGAAGGTGCAGCTCAGAGCTGGGAGGATCCTGAGGGAAAACAGGCAGCCATCTGAGCTGGTGTCCATATAGACTGTGTTGGTGGGTTGAGACTACAGTATCAATTTCCAGTGCTCAGGACCAAGACATGGTCCCTGAGGGTGAGTTTCGTTTCTGAGTTCCATTTGTGTTTCATTTCTGGACTCCCTATGTGGATGTGGGGTGCGGGTGGGCAGCAAGCTCAGGCCTTTTCACTAAGTTTCTATTCTCCTCTGGAAGGGGCGGAGCCAGCACTGTTTAAAGAGCTCTGAGCTCTGGCAGCTGGACACTCAGTCACCAACCCAGGAGCTGTGAGTATTGCACTGAATTCTGTGGGAGGATAGAGGATACCTTGTAAGGGTCCTTTGCAGACATTGGTGAGCACTGCAGGGCATTTGTTAGTGCTGTTCCAATAATGAGGTCAGTGACTGTGTGTGATGTGGTGATGGTAAGGCAGTGAGCTCAGGCAATCTCTCTGTTTCAGTTCTCTCTGGGAAGGGGTGGAGACAGCTGTTTAAAGACACTGCAGCCAGAAAGCCAAGCATTCTGTCACTAAGCAGGAGACTGCTGAGTATCTAGGGGACACCCCTTAGCTCAGGGCAAGGATGCTTCTGGGTTCCTTGTGGATCCTGGGGGGAACTGTGGGACATTTCTTGGTGCTGTTAAGGTAAGGGGGTCAGTGAGAGCACAGGTGGAGCTTCTGGGCTAGACACAGAACCGCACCCAGCTGCTGATTCTGGGGGAAGTTTGAAATAGCTCCCCAAACTGCAATCATCTCTGCCAGGAGGCAGCAGGAAAGGGTGGGGTACCAGGTCTTCCTGGGTCTGGGGCTAAGACCTAAATGAGAAGTTCCAGATCCACTGAGCCTTTGGTCCATGAGAAAGCAGGTGGAGGTCTCTTGTTAAGGGTGGGAGGAAGCCAGGTGACCCAGGGGCAGGCTGCTGCAAAGGCTGACAGAGGATCTTCATAGAGAAATGCATCTGTCCAGGGTCTTCCCAGTCCCTAGACAGGAAGGACCTGCTCTGGGTGAGCTGAAGCCCTAACCCTGCTGAGTGCAGGTGTCCCCTGGATCTTTGATTCTCAAAGGCTCAACTTCAGGGAACATGGAGGGCAGAAATCCTGGAGAGGAAAGGGCTCTTGAACCTCTCTATGTCCACTTTAAGACCTTGATGGACCCAGGAAGGCTCCCACTCTTAACATCTTAGCATTGTTCTACACAGGTATGGTAGTAGATGGCTAGGGGTTCTGACAGAGAAAGGAGCTGGATTCTATCCCCATGCTGTTCCTGTTTCCCACTGGCCTGAGGATATATCCCCAACAGAGAATCCTGCCACAGGGATCTTTGTTTAGAATAACTGATAAATGACATATAGTGTCCACACAAAAATCCACTATGTACTGTAGAGTAGAAGCAAGACACCCACCTCAGGCCTGACTTCATAGGAAGGCATGGACCCTGCACACCTGTTTACATGTCTGGCCTGACCCTGACCTTCAGGTAAAGCATGAGCCTGCATGAAATGTGGTGTTCTCTGTGCAATGCCATCTGCAGTGGGAAAGAGTTAGGAGTGGGGAGAGAGGAAGCAAGGGTGCCCTGCAGGTCCCCTGAAAATCAGGGTTGATCTGGTTCTGGGAGCAGCTTCTGCTTGACTGGATCAAGATCTGGATGTGCAAATGCAGTCACCTCAGGTGGAGAGTACAGCTAGCTACGCAGGGCAATGAATGTGCAGAAGAGGGTGTGACCTTTCAGGTTTCTCTGCTCCAAAGATCCACCAAGTGTCAAGGTAACTCAGGAGCATTGTACACACTTATAATTTGCAGACAGAACACAGGGTCTAGATCCCAGAACAGGAAACAGAAAGGAACAGACACCTAAGTCCTGTTTTGACTGGTCACTAGGAATCTTTGGTCATGGGACACAAGGCTGGAGTCAGTGATATCCCTTGACTATGCAGTGAGACTAATTAGGACAGCCATGGAATGAATAGATGAGGCTCAACTGAAGTAAAGGGGGTGTTCTGGAGCCTGGACTCCCTTTAATATGTAGTCTTTCCAAAGCAGAGGAAGGAGGGCTGTGTCTGAATTTTTTTTAGACTAAAAGACTCCATGAGTACTTTTAGAATTACTCTACTTTTATGACCCCCTCCCATAGAGGAAACAAACACCTGCCTTTCCAGAAGGACCCCTGGGATGGGATGGGCAGGAAAGAATTTAGGCGTAATGGTGGTATATTTGGTGTAAATTTTAGCCAAGATGTCAAAGGTTGTTTTCCAGACCTTTCTAACTTATAATACTCATTTCCAACAGAGTGCCCCATTGGAAGAAGAAATAAAGATGGTTCTTAGCACAGAAGAAAACAGAAGTGCTGATTTTGTCAACTTACCCAGTGACCCACTGCCCGATGGAGAGACTGGCCTAGGGGAGAACAACAAGGTATGACCCATGTCCATCTGAGACCTGCTCCTTTATGTCATACCCCCTGGAGATGGGTCTCCCCAGGATGCAGGTGTGTCTAGTCTTATCTTTGCTTGGGCCAAGAAGAGACCAGTGGCCCTCTTGTCATGGCTTTCACTGAAGGTGTCCAGGATTCCATCTTGGGAAAGGTGGTATTTGTAGGCATTGCCAAGGCCCTGTCTACTGCTATGTTGTCCTCTCTGCCCATACCATGACTGTGTCTCCAGCTAAAACCCCTGCAAGGACTCATTGAGGCACTACCTCCTGGGAGAAGCCACTTGCCATTTTTTCATAGACCTGGGATCCAGTTTTGCTTAGAAGCAAACCTGGTCTGTGGAAGGAGACCCATCAGCATGTTCCCAGTCTGGCTCAGTCAGCTATCTGATCTTGGGACTGTCTACCACCCTTTAGCAGTGGGTTTTCTGTTTCCACAGTGGGATCAGCAACCTGACTGTGGAGAGGAGAAAGTGCAGCTGATGTTGGTACTCAGAACTTTGTTGTCATTCCCTGTTTGTGAGATTGGGTCACGTGGCTGCCTGTCTAAGTTAAACCCAACATTTAAATCAGTGTTAACAACAGTGTCAAACATCATAGGCAATGACAAGGATCACTGTCTCTCCCTAAATTTGTTTGAATTTCCTTCTTGCTAGGCTATAACCCTCAGAGTGAGAGTCATGAGAATCTCACAGTCAATGACCAAGTTCCTGACAAAATCGACTTATAAACAGGAAAGGTTATTTGGCTTCCAGTTTCAGAGATTAGATTCCATGACCATTAGGTGCCATTGTTCTACAAAGCTGATGTTTAGTGGCTAGGGAAGAAAGGAGAGGTAGAGGAATGGTGGGGACCAGGTTCATTTCAAAGCCATGCTGCCTATGGTTAGTACCCTGGTCCCAATTATTCCAATCCCACCAC
Organism: Rattus rattus; assembly: GCF_011064425.1. Lineage (NCBI taxonomy): Eukaryota > Metazoa > Chordata > Mammalia > Rodentia > Muridae > Rattus > Rattus rattus. The sequence goes on along the minus strand of NC_046157.1, from coordinate 47,031,884 downwards.
CTCCCAAGAACAAGCAGCTGGGGACCAAACTTCACCAGGAGGTCTTCGAGGGGGATGTTTCATATCTAACCTCATCCACTCACACTCACATGCTCAGGCAGATAGGTACTGAGTGTCTGATCTGGGAGTTTTCAGACTCACAGGAGCAGCACAGCTTCCTCTGCAGGAGGAAGAAGCCTAGGGCTGGAGCCATTTGCTTTAACAGGCACAGGTGTACTCTTGGAGGCACAAGTGAGACTCTTAACACCTCTTGGGAGCACAGCTCTTGTCAGCAACAAAACAAGCCCTGGAAGACCTGGCACTGCAGAACTGGGAGCCAGGGCAGGGATGTAGGGTACTGTTGCTAAGATTCTTTCCCTAGGGGAGACAACAATGTATGCCCCTCCTCCTAAGGTCCCAAGGACAAAAGAAGGTGCAGTTAGACCAGCATTCACCAGGGAAGCAATGCATTTGTTAGGCTTCCTTTGCAGATCAAGGGGCAAGGGTTTACAACAGGAATGTGAGTGGCCTTAAAGCAACCACACTGGAAGGTCTGCACCTAGCAGGGATGATGGCTCTCCCAAAGCTGTGTAGAGGAAGTCTCCTCCCATCACTACTCCTCACATATATCCTCTAGTCTATCTCCATTCCATGATCCTCTCCTTCCTCATGTGAGGGAAGCTCCAACAGTCTACAAAGTTGGAAAGGTAATGGCTATGTGACTGCAGAAAGCTTCAGCAGAGGCTACAGCATGGGGAGCAACTTAGGAAGAAGCAGGCAAAAGATACTGAAGGGAAAGTCTGTGGTTGCCAAGAGCAGGAGGCAGAAGGGCCTGCTAGAGGGGAAAGTGTCGGGTAAGGGTAGGTGTGGATGTAGTGTCCCAGCCCTGACAATGGTGGTTTCCCTCACCTGGGGATGGGCTACCTGTGCCTTAGCTTACTGCTCTATTTTATCAACTGTTATGAAGGGATGATACAGGGGCATGAAAAAAATATTGCTTGGAATCAGACTTACTGCTGGGCACCATGCATAGTGAGGTCTCAGACCCAGCCACCCAGCAACTATCCTGAGTATGTTCAGTGGGGTCAGACCATAGCTGGCTAGAGAGTTCAAGTCACCTTTGTTGGTGTTAGGTTGAAACCCAAGATTAATCCTCTGTCGAAGATATACTTTGCAAACATTTGCTCCCTAGCTGATATTTTTTTTCCTTTTTTTGGAGACCAGATAACTCTGATGACTTTATGAATTCTTGCCTGCCTTATGCCATTTTGACCATTTCTAAGTAAGAAGGACCTAACCCACATTTGTAGATTTTTCTGTTGTTGTTGTTTTCAAGAATTTCTAATGTGTTGACATTGGAAAATAAAATAAGTCTACCTATGAAGGAAACAATGACAACTTACTGTGTGGTGTAAGAACCCTTTTCCTGCAATGCCTCCATCCTCCTATCTGTCATGGTCTTCCTTTTCCTTTCATCAGAAACCCCACAATGCATTGCTGCTGTTAATGTTCAACTATCATCAAAGGATGGTGAAGTCATACCAGTCACCCACCACTTGTGGTACCCAGTCCATTGTATGGATTTTGGATGTCTCTCCTGTCACTTTCCTTCTGGTACACAGGATGACTTTTTCAATTCCTGCCTTGTGGATGTGATGGGGATGAGTTTCCTCAGTTTCATAAATGGAAACTCTGTATTTTGCCATTGTTTTCTGGGTTGACATGTGTCTTAGGGTTTTATTGCTGTGAACAGACACCATGACCAAGGCAAGTCTTATAAAGGACAACATTTAATTGGAGCTGGCTTACAGGTTCAGAGGTTCAGTCCATTATCATCAAGGCAGGAACATGGCATCATCCCGGTAGGCACGGTATAGTAGGAAGTAAGAGTTGTACATCTTCATCTGCAGGCTGCTAGTTAAAGACTGGCTTCTAGGCAGCTAGGATAAGGGTCTTAAGAAGCCTATACCCACAGTGACACACCTACTACAACAAGGCCACACCCACTTCAACAAGACCACACCCATGCCAACAGGGCCACACCTTCTAACAGTACCACTCCCAGGACCAAGCATATACAAGCCATCATGATATTTAAAATAAGCATCTCCTGATTTTCACGAGAAAAGCAAAGGGGAGCTTCAGAATGGGCTATCTGACTCCCAAATGGTGACATTTCAGTCAAGGTGCTTACTTCTCCAAGTTTCAGAGGGGTAAATTATGGCATCTATTCATAACAGAGAACTTTAATTTAATTTAATATTGTTTAGCTTAATTGCTTTATCATAGAATGAGAGAGATATGTGCAAAGTGCTGTGACCTACCCAGCACTTACCACTAAACTAAATCCTCTCATCTTCTTTTCTAACAGAGTTGCAATTTAATTAACACTTTTTAAAAAAATACATAATTAAATAAATAATTTTTTAAAACCTTGAAGTCTTCTTACAGATTATAATATAAAGGCCACATTACTGGTCAAAGACATACTAAGGCCAAGCCATAAAGTGTTTATTTCCAGTCCTCTGAGTAGCTTGACCCTTGCCCTAAAAATGATATTTTTGCTAGGGATAGCAGCATAGGTTCCCATAAATATTTTTTGAAAATGGAGGTGTAACCTCGTTGTTAAGATGGACTGGCATATGCTACCCCACTGTTTTCACACTGCCATTATTTCTGATAAGAATTTTGGTTATCAAGCTTATCTTTGTTCCTCTGTAGGTATGGGGTCATTTTCTGACTACTTTTAATATCTCCTGTTTATAACTAGTGAGCACCTGAAGTTTGTTGACTTTCTTCATCCTTTTTGTTAAAGTTGTCATTAAAAAAGCAGGCCCTGTCTCTCCCTAGGTAGTAAGGGAAAGTGGCTCACTGAACTGTAAGCTGCTCAAACATTGTCACCATGAGAACAGACACTGTATGTAAAAGAGGTTAAAGGGGAATTAAGGGTTAAACGTGTGGACTCTAAGGCAGTGGAGAAGATGAGTGTAAAAGCTATGAGAAACATTCCAAACAGGTAGGAGAAGCAGGGCTCTGATCCAGTGACACAGGGCAGCAGGCACACAGGAAGCACTTGAGGATGCCTGTAGAGTATGATTGACCCTCTTACATATTGACTTTTAATCAGGCTAACTGTAACACAGAAAATTGTGTATAAGGATGGCTTCTAATAAGTTTGCATTTGGGAGGCCATCTCAGACCACCCCACAGACAAGAAAACAAATACGAGGTAACCAAGACAGACTGTAGCAACCACTCGATGACTGTGGTAGAGTTCTTTACTGTAGTGGAGCTACAAACTGATCACCGTGAGAATACAGAGTTTAGTATAATAAACCCCACTGGAGATCTGTGATGCATGTGTATTTCAAACATGGGTAATAACACTTCAGAGCAACCAATAGCTGGGGAATTGTCACGTTCAAACATGGATTCAGAGTTGGATAGAATGGGGCTTCAATTACTCCTAACTGAGCAGGCATTACATAGGCAGTATATGAGCTGGTTGGGCAAGGAGACAGGCATAGGGTATGTGTTTGCTCTGCCATTGGCTCTGCCTATAACAGTCTGGAGAATTGACCAATTACCACTGAGATTACTTCAGCCTTTTCTAGTTATTGCCATGACCCTATAAAAACTGAATGACTTTACCTCTGCCTTGGAAACCCATGTCTGTCTGTCTGTCTCTCTCCCTCTACGCTCTCGCTCTCTTTTCTCTGGAGATAGTGAATCTGGGGTCACCCTTGCACGTCCATTACTGGACATCAGGAGCGCGCTGTACTTTAGGTGCTTGGAACACACACAACATGGATCCTGACTCTTTCATCATCAAGACAGAAGAATCGGCATTTTTGTAGTTCCCCAAATATATTTAACTATTTCTCATTGTCTGGGGAATTCTAACAACACATGCATTGCTCTTGAACTCTGTTGGCTTTGCTGGAACATCTCTTTTGAAGCAATGACCTCACTCTTCTTTTCCCTCATTCAGGATTCTGTGAACAACCTCTGCAGTCAGTATGAGGAGAAGGTGCGGCCCTGCATTGACCTCATCGACTCCCTGCGAGCTCTGGGTGTGGAGCAAGACCTGGCCCTTCCTGCCATCGCTGTCATCGGGGACCAGAGTTCAGGGAAGAGCTCTGTGCTGGAAGCACTGTCTGGAGTGGCCCTCCCCAGAGGCAGTGGTGAGAGCTCAGTGACTATTGCTCTGCTAGGCTGTGGGCCCTGGGACTTCAAAGGTAGTAACAGGTCCCCTTCCAGTTTGGGGCATAGCAGAATAAAGGTCAAGGTGAGCTTACCATTTAGCTTGTGGTGCAATCTTAGATTTTCTTTCTCTTCTCACAAAGGCACCAGGTTCAGGGTCAGTTACTAGGGTTCCACCCATGCAGCTTGTCAAGCTCTCCATCAGCCTACATTACCTCTTTCCAGGCTCTGTGTCCACAGAGTCGCTCCAGGTGTTGAGTCTGAACACATGTGCTGAGGATGGGGGCAGCTTTAGTCTATCAAACACTCCCATTGTACATTTGAGAGTCACTTGAACTCTGCAGCTTGCAGGAGCTCTGATTGAGTGGGCCAGGTCCCAAATCCCTTCCTCTGAGGTGACTGCTCCTTTCAGAGAAGAGGCTGGTGTCCAGGTTAGTGTTGCTGTTTAAATTCTATGGCTGAGGCAGTCATTGGACACTCAGGGAGCGAACTGGTTCAAGGACACAAAGTGAGAAGACATAGACACGACAAGAGTAGGAAGGAGATCATAACATGAGGCATGATGAAGTAGCCTGGAGGACAGATTGAAGAGGATGTGTAAGCTAGTAGGACATGTCAAGTATTTTAAAGGTTCTCCCAAAGTCCCTATGGCACTGAGAGTGCCACACTAGGAGGAATCCCCTAAGCGTTCCTTAGCTGTCAGCCTGAAGTGGTTGTTAGCTTTTGCCCCAAATGCATAACTGTGACCTGGGTTCTTCTTCCTACAATATAGGCCTGAGGTCACCCTGGACAGACAGCATCAGAGTGAGGCCAGATGTTTCTATTCCCAGCAGGTCTGCAGATGAGACTGTGAAGGTGTGGGCACCTCTAGTCTAAGGCCCCATACTGGTGTGTGCGGCAGAATACTAGATTAACATGGACCTCATCTTATAGGTATTGTTACCAGATGTCCCCTGGTGCTGAAATTGAAGAAGCTGAATCAGGGTGAGGAGTGGAAAGGCAAAGTCACCTATGATGACATCGAAGTGGAGCTCTCTCATCCTTCAGAGGTGGAAGAGGCCATCAACACAGGTCAGTACCCTGTTTCTCTCTTGTCCTCAGACTGTCTGCTAACACTGTGTCTTGAGACAGAGGAGAAATGATGATTCTGTCTGTCAGGACTTGCTCCCTTCTAAGCTACTGTCACACAGGAGGCCTGCACAGAAGAGGCTTTGAATTCATTCTCTGTGGCTGTGGCACAGCTCCTCACAGAATGCCTTATAGGAGGATTTACATCGTATTGTGGATTCAGAGGGTTTTGTCCATGGTCACCTTTTCCTATGATCCTGGGAGCAACATTATTGTGACAAAGACAAGTGGTAGCAGACAGGAAACAGAATGTCACAGAAATAAAACATATGGACCTGCCCCCAACCTCCTACTTCCTATAGCATAGTTCCACCTTCCAAAGTGTCAAAATATGACCAGTTGAGGACCAACGCTACTTTTCAGTGCAGGAGCCTGCGGCATCACTGCCTGGCCAAGACATGCTTTCCCAGAATTCTCCGGTTTAAGATCCCCTCTATCTGCCCTGTAGTCTCCTTATTCTGCCCCACTAAACTTGACCAGGCTATCTTTTTCCTCCTTTCCAGGTCAGAACCATATTGCTGGGGTAGGGCTGGGGATCAGTGATAAACTCATTAGCCTGGATGTCAGCTCCCCACACGTCCCAGACCTGACTCTGATTGACCTTCCTGGAATCACCAGGGTGGCTGTAGGCAACCAGCCTGCAGACATAGGACGCCAGGTGAGACTCTAGGTCCTACTCGGACACATTGGGCTACAGGGGTGCTGGGGTATGTGTAAGAGAAATGTTGTAGAACTGGAGTAAGACTGCATAGCCAGGCTTTACCACAAACTCCATGTTTGATAGAAACAGGGAGGCAAATGGGTGCAGTCCCTGGAGGCCAGGGCCTGAACCCTGAAGCAAGTGGATGGTCCGGACCATCTCATTCTTGATCCTGTCTCCATAATTAAGAGTCACTATCTCATTCTTACAGATCAAGAGACTTATCACTAACTACATCCAAAAACAAGAGACCATCAACCTGGTGGTGGTCCCCAGCAATGTGGACATTGCCACCACAGAGGCCCTGAGCATGGCTCAGGAGGTGGACCCTGAAGGGGATAGGACCATAGGTAAGGAGAGTGGGAGATAACAATGGTGTGTGAGTACAAATGAGATACATCTCCTGGTTCCAGATGAACTAAGCTTAGGATCCCACTGAGGACAGAGAAAGGGACCCCCTCATCTCATCTCCCTGGTGAAAAAGGTCCAAGGAGCCAGAGTTGGACAAGCACAGGGAGGAAATCATATCTGCTGAGACTCATTGGGCCAGGAGCCATGGTAAAGTCCATGGCAGAGAGAAGAATGAACACCTGTAGTTTGGAAGGTGGCCATGGAGAGGTGCTGAGGAGTCTGTAGATGTTAGAAGGGCTTCACTGTATTCACAGGGCCACATACCCAAGTCTCTGTGTGTGGGTTTGCTCCTAGCATGGGTTTTGTGTAGATCATGTCTGCCTCAGCCAAGGATGGGGTCCTGGTGGCCAGTGAGAGCTGAGCTTCCTGCTATCTTGGAGCAGGGTGCATTCTCTGATCTCAATGCCTGTGCTTCAGGGATCTTGACCAAGCCTGATCTGGTGGACAGAGGGACTGAAGACAAGGTCGTGGATGTGGTGAGGAACCTCGTGTGCCACCTGAAGAAGGGCTACATGATAGTCAAGTGCAGGGGTCAGCAGGACATCCAGGAGCAGCTGAGCCTGGCTGAGGCTCTTCAGAAGGAGCAAGTCTTCTTCAGTGAACACCCTCAATTCAGGTGCCTCTGCCATACCGTCCCATGGAGTGAAAATTGCTGGTCAAGAGCAGACCTGACATGAGGGGTGTGTGTGTGTACAACAAGCCTGAGAATGCAATGCACCTTGGGAACCACTGTAGAATCTTCCTTTAGGCAAAAAAAATGCAGAAAGTAGTACTTAAAGAGTGGTAAGTTGTGAAAAGGGGAAGGGGACTTGCGAAAGTGCCACAGTCAAATGGTACAGGAACCAGAGTCACAACAAGAGCAGAGCAGAGGAAAAGAAGGAGACGCAGATCCTGGCAGTGCCTTTGATATGTCATAAAGGTAGCCTCAGCTACGAGAGATATCAGTTCAGACATTCATGGCAGGGACGACTGTTCACTAGCTCCAGAAAAATGATGCCAGGTTATAGCTCGGTAAGTTACAGCATAACAAAGGCCGGGCTGCAATAGACACAGTTGATAAGGACTGAGATTCCAAACAGACCTGCTGCTGATGGCTTCAAATCCCACAAGACCTCTGTAATTTCCTACTGCAGGAGCATTCTTTTTGAAAAGGCTGTCTTAATCTTAATGAGAACTCTTTGATTTTTTTTCCATTAGGTGTGATGTTGGCTATAGATTTTTCATATATATCCTTTATTAAGTTGAGTGAAGCCCTGTCCATCCCAAGCTTCTCCATGACTTTTGTCATGAAAAGGATATTAGCTTTTTTTGTTTGTTTGTTTGTTTGTTTTTGTCAAAGCCTTCTTCTGTGTGTAATGAGATGATCCTGTGATTTGTCTTTGAGTTCATTGTATGCTGGATAATATTAATTGATTTATATATGTTGAACCATCTTTCTGTATCTGGAATGAAACCAACTTGGTTGTGATGAATGATAATTTTGTATGAGTTTCAATTTGGTTGCCAATAATTTATTGAAATCTTTGCATATTTCCTCATCCAGGAGAGTGGACTGTAATTGTCTTGTTTGTTTGTTTGTTTGTTTGTTTGTTTGTTTTGTGTTGTCTGGTTTCGGCATCGAGGTCATACTGGCTTCAGAGAGAAGAGTTTGGAAGCTAGTCTTCATTTTCTCTCTCGTGGGAAATTTGAACAGAAATGGTGTGAATTCCTTGTAGGTAGAATTCTACAGGGAATCCATCTGATCCTGGGCCTTTTTTAGTTGAGTTTTTATTTCTGTTTCAATCTCTTTCCTGGCTATGAATCTGTCTAAACTATTTATTTCAATTTGGCTTAATGTCAGTATGTTCTATACATCTAAGATTTTACCCATGTCTTTTAGGCTTTTCAGTTTCATGGGATGAATTTATATATTCTTTTTTCCAAGAAAGTCCTTATGAGTTCCTGCATTCCACCTGAATCTATCGCAATGCCTCTCTTTTCATTTCTGATTTTATTAACCTGGGATCTCTCTCTCTCTCTCTCTCTCTCTCTCTCTCTCTCTCTCTCTCTCTCCCTCCCTCCCTCCTCCCTCCCCCCAACTTTGGTTAATTTAGCCAAAGGTTTGTCAATCTTGTTTATCTTTCCAAAGAAGGAACTTTATGATTTTTTTCTATTTTATTTCACCTATGTCAGCCCCGATTATAGTTTTACATTCCAATTCAATGTATGGAGGTGTTGTTTGCCCTTGATTTTCTAAGGCTTTCAAGTGGTCGTTAAGTTATTAATTTGTCATATCTCAACATTTTTATATACTTATGCTGTAAACAATTCTCTTAAGACTACTTTCACGTCATAGAATTTTATATGTTGTTTTTATATCCACTCAATTCTTAGATTTTTTCATTTTATTTATTCCATCTATCATCTATTGTCTATCATCTATCTATTCATCTATCTACCTATCTATGATCTACCATCTATCTCTCTATCTATCTATCCAGCAAATTATTGAAATCTTTAAATATCCATACTTCTTCCTAATAACAATTATTATTCAGTAGTGGGTTGTTTAGAGTCCTCGACTTTGTGTATTGTTTGTAGTTTTTGTTGCTGTTAATACATAGCTTAATTCTGTTGTGGTCAGATAGAATAAAGGATGTTATTTAAAGTCCTGTGTTTGTTGAGATTTGATTTGTGTTCTAATGGGTGATACATTTTAAAGAAAGGTCCATGGACTACAGAGAAGAATGTAGTCTTAGTGTTTGAGTAGATATGTGTGTGTGTGTGTGTGTGTGTGTGTGTGTGTGTGTGTGTGTTACGTCCATTTGATTTTTCTGTGTCTGTCTGTCTTTTTTCTTTCTATTTTTTTTCCTTTTGAGATAAGGCACCCTGTGTTTAATGTCTATAAGATTGTATTGTCCTTTTCCTATTTTGTTCCTTCCTTTAAGTATAAAGTGTCCCTCCTTCTGTCCCTCCCCACTCTTGGATTTAGTCTTTATTTGTCGAGACAGGGTTTCTTTGTGTAGCCCTAGCTATCCTGGAACTCATTCTGTAGACCAGGCTAGCCAGGCTGGCCTCAAATTCACAGAGATCCTCATGCCTCTATATCCCTAGTGGTGAAATTAAAAGTATGTACCACTATGCCTGGTCCACTCTTATCTCTTTTGATTAGTTTTAGGTTTATTAGGTATTAGAATATCTACCCTGTTAGTATCCGAGATCCATGTGCTTTTCTATCCTTACCTGAGGTTGTCTATCATTGATGGTAAGCTGTGTTTTCTGGAGGCAGCAAAAAAAAAAAATAGATGGATTCTGTAATATTCAGAGTTATTATTCCTGGATATGTGCTAATTCCTGTCATTGTTGTTGCTTTGTTTGTTTTTGACTATGCATTTTGAGACAGTGTCTCACTGTACAATTCTGTCTGTCCTGGAATTCACTATATAGACCAGGCTCACAGACTGCACTACCATGCCTGGCTTTCTTGTTGCTTCTGTGGTGTTCCTTGACATCTTTTGATAGACTATTGTGGTATTGCCTATGTATTCCCCATAAATTCTTGGTTATGTTTATCCTTCTCTTCAGATCCAGGTATTTTTTTAAGAATCCTTTGTAAAGCTGTTTTAGCACTCATAAATTCCCTAAATCTGTTATATCATGGGACATTTTATTTCTCCATCAATTTTAATAGATAGCTTTGCTGGGTATAATTGCCTGGGTTCATGTTTGTGCTCTTTCAGAACTTGGAATACATCTTTCCAAGTTTTCCTGGCTTTAAAAGCTTCTAATGTGTACCTGCCTTTAATCCCAGCACCTGGGAGTCAAAGACGGGTGGATGTGTAGGAGCTGGAGGCCAGCCTAGTCTACATAGTGAGTTCTAGGAGAGCCAGGGCTACATACAGAGACCTGGGTTCTAAAAAAAAAAAAATCAAAAGTAAAGTTTTCATTGAATTCCATTTCTATCCTACCATAGTATGTTTGTTATTGTTGTTTGTTTGATTAAATAAATTGATCAGTGTTAGAAATTTAATCCCTAATAAGAATAAGCTGTCACAGGCAGGAAGAGTTCTAACTTTCTTATGCCTTGTATCCTACACATAACAGTGTACTGTGTGAACACAGATTTTGATAGCATGAGACTAGTATAGCTTCATGCCTTGAAAAGCTCATGGCGTAAATCCTCTCTTGGGTCAGAGTGAGTCTCCCCACTTTACTTGTTCATCACACAAATGCAAACGCATGTCAATGAATTTGTATAAAGACCTGGATATGTATGTATTGTGTATATTTCTGTGTATTATGCATGTGAGTGTGCATGCATGTACTCATATGTGTAGCCTATATGGAAGGGTATGTATACTAGTATGAATTATGTATGTATATTGCAGGAGTTTTGGGGGTCCTGCTTGAGGTTTAGTAATAAAGACACAGTGTACTACAAAACACTGTACAGTACAAGGCTGCTAGGCTATTTTGGCGGGCAGTCCCTCAGCTAGACATCCAGACTCCGCCTGTCTTCCCTGCCACTGTCTCTCTAGCACATGGCTCTCTCTGCTGTACCTCCCAGTACTGCTCCTGTTCTCCCTCTGCTTCAGCTCTAACCTTCATGCCTTTATTAACCAAGTGCCTCACTCCTTCTCCTACAAATAAAGTTATTAGCATAGTGAGAGAGCTTCCACAGCTTACTCACTCTAGGACAATCAGCAGCAGACAGGATTGTGCTCTATGCCTGCAGCTGACCAGGTTGACAGCTACGTGACCTCCCCCATGGTAGCTTGCTTTATTAACATGATAATCTCAGAGAATCATCTTTTTGGCCAGATAAGAAAGTGACAAACATTTAGAAAGACGGTGTTGTGGCTATAGAAATGAGAATACCATATATCTTGCCAGCACCTGGCACTGCAAACACAGCAATTAACAATTGAGAATACAGGAACAGAGCTTCACAGCCAGTTGTTAATGTATCTGTGTAGATAGATAACTCTGACACATGTGCTGTGTGTGTTTACTCACTTACTACATATGGAAGGATTTGTTGTGTACTTGTGTGTGAATCTATCACACATGGAAAGGGATATGGGTGCTATGATAACATATCTGTAATTGGGTATGTTGTTTTGTGGAAAGCAGAGTTTACTGTGATTATTACCTGAGCTGTGGGGGATCATTGCAGAACTATCCAAGCTGATTCCCCTGCATTATTCCATAAACCCACCCCTGAGTAGGTATCCCATTCACTGATAGTACCAAAACCGCCATGAACTACCCATAGCAGGCTGCAGATATGTTTTCTGGCCATGTCTGATGGAACCCTCTATCCTGTTCCCTCAGAGCTCTTCTGGAGGATGGGAAGGCCACGGTGCCCTGCCTGGCAGAGAGGCTGACCATGGAGCTCATCTCACACATCTGTGTAAGTTTTAGAGATCCTGCTAGAAACAAGTGTTTGTGGTACCCGTTGGACCTGTTGAAAACAAGAAAGAGCTTAGGGGTGTTGGGTTGTTCCAACTTCCCCTGTTTTAGAAGCTGCTAGAAGGTGCTCTGTGGCATTTTCCTGCAGAGAATTCATGTATACATACATGTCTCTGATACACAAGGAGGTGTCCCTGGGTGGGCGATATTTTAGGAACCAACCATGTACAGTGGACAGGATTATGTACCGTATGGAGGTGTGGGCAAACCTGGGTGGAAAAAGATGCTTCTTAAGTGCTTCTCTACACCAGGAAAGTTGTCTCAGGACTTTAGAATGTTGTCCATGTGTCATGATGACTGTGTAGCATAGACATGGGGCCTCCTTTGCATTCCAGTCTAAATTTCCATGTTCCACTCACCTCTTTCCATTTCAGAAATCTCTTCCTTTGTTGGAAAATCAAATAAAGGAAACTCACCAGAGTACAAGTGAGGAGCTGCAGAAGTATGGTGCAGACATACCAGAAGATGAGAATGAAAAAACTTTCTTCCTGATCGAGGTGAGTATTGTCTGTGTGTTCAGACATGGCGACTACATAACTCTCTACACAGGAATCTCTCTGGCATTCTTCAGATCCCATGTCTCCACAGCTGATGGAGATGCATTCTGCCCATTTAGTGTTAAAAGGGGAGTCAAGATAGAGACCGTGGTTGAGTTCATGGGTGGAGCTGGGTGGCGTTTTTCTTTTGTCCACACTGAGAGAAGAGATCTCCCTGAGGATCTCAAAGAGAGAGGGGTAAGGGAGGTATTTCCTGCTGCAAAAGTCCCTTCTCCATAAACTTCTATTGGGCCCAGCCACGAAGATTCTCCTGCCTTCAGGGTACACATGTTCTTTCACTATTTTATCCCTTGCGGGAAATATCTCTCCTTATATTGATGTTTTTCTTCTTGACAGAAAATCAATGCTTTTAACCAGGACATCACTGCCATAGTACAAGGGGAAGAGATTGTGAGGGAGAAAGAATGTCGCCTATTCACCAAGCTCCGTAAAGAGTTCTTCTCGTGGAGTGAGGAGATCGAAAGGAATTTCCAAAAAGGTGGGTATCTTGTTCAATCTGTGTTGCTATCCTTAACAATCTTACACACCATTGTTATAGACACTAGAAGTTCATCATTCACAGTTCTGGGTGCTTAGAAGTCCCAGGTCAGGACACCAGAAGGTGTGGTGTCTAGGGCGGTCTTCATCTCTACTTCCATGATGACCCAGCCTGGTCCTTGTGTGAGGAAGATGAGAATCAGCTTCTCTTGTCCTCTGTTCTGAGAACACTCATCTCCTCTTTGAGGACGGGGCAACCATGTCCTAGTCACTTCCTAAAGGCTTGCTTTTCAATGCTAGTACACTAGAAATGAAGTTCTGTTTATGATCTGGGTAATGTATCAGATAAAGACCTGACAACAGACCGAAGTACAGATACTACCAAAGCTAACTTGGTGAAACATGGAGGTTTTCTGGGTGTGGGGTAAATAAAGGAATATGGGTGATTACAGACACAGAAATGACTCAGAGACATCTATATCCTCAAAGCCCACCCCAGCATGAGTGATTGCATATGAAATCTAGTGCACACTGCACACACTGCAAGATAGTGATCTTTCTGGGTAGTTCAATTGGTCTGAGCCTCTGCCGAGCAGCTTGACTTGTCTATGCCTCTGCCAGGCAGCCCAGCTCATCCAAGAGTGACTTTCAACAGTCCCTTTTGTGTGTATGTGTGTGTGTGTGTGTGTGTGTGTGTGTGTGTGTGTGTGTGTGTGTGTGTGTGTGTGTGTGTGTGTATACTTGAGGAGGGGGCCTAGTGAATCTTATCAGTTTCAGAGACTTCCTGAAACCACTCATTTGTTTACTTCCTGAATTTTAAGAGCTTTCCAGGAGGTGGTAGTGTTTTATTTCCCTTAGGAGCATCCTATTTTTTCCCACCTCCCTCTTAATATCTTATGTCTTAGGAGCACCCCTTCAAAATGGACAGTTTTAATCTTGGAGGAAACTGATGCATGTGCAGGGCCTTCAGTCTGGGGTATCTTAATGTATTTCATTATGACAATGAGAAGATAATACAAGTACATGCAGCCCTCAACCTCTGCAGGACCCCACCTCTCCATCTACATATCTTCAGAATCTGAAGCAGGGGAAAAGTTTTATACATTTATTCTTTGATCATATATCAGTGCTGGCATGGCTGACAGGAATCCAAAGAACTTTTCCTTCCTTGAAGTTGCTTGATGAAAACAGAGAATTGGTTTTTACAGATGGAGAATGTGAAATGGTACAGTTGCTATGGATTACAGCAGTGACCCCTCAGAGAAGGGAACACATGCTGCCCACTTCCACTCCCTGGGGAGATTTGGAAGGAAGTCTACAGGAAATAGACAACATACAAGTCCTTTGGCTTTGACCTGACATTTCTACCCAGATTTCTACACGTATTCTACTCTAGGAATTTATGCATACTTGTCAATCCTTGTAAGGGCGTGAGTCACAGTGGACTAAATACCACCCTAAAAGACTCTTTTATATTTAGTATCTTTAAAAACCTCATCTGAAAATAGTCCCACCCTAAGCTGCTGGTTGGTTAGGACCATAGCACAAGAATTTTGAGGAAGGCAATTCAGCTCTTACCATCACTCAGTGGAGTATTTGAACCCACAGAAAGGTGTGGAAGGAGCAAGAATCACAAGCTACTTGGCTGATGAGCCTTGCAGGCAACATACTGAGCCCTTCTGTCACAGGGGCCTGTGTCCTGCAATTCCATGTCAAAGACACTCAATCTACACATGGAGTAGCCAGAGGCAGAGCACAGGGTGCAGAGGTGGAGACAGAATAAGGTGAGGGACCAACTGTTGGGAAGAATAGTGGTTCCAGGGGTGACAGAAACTTCCCAGAACCAAGGATAAGACTGTAGAGCTCAACTTATAACTCTCTGGATATATTTAATATCTTGTTTAATGGGGTAAGTTTCCTTTTCATTAAAAAATATTCTTTAGGTTTGATCTTCTTCAACACCTACATGGTGACTCACACATCCAACTGTACCTCCAATCCCAGGAGATCTGACACTCTATTCTGGCCTGTGGTGGCACTGTATGCATACTGTACACAGACATACATGCAGGAAAAACACCCATACACATAAAATGATAAAAACAGAGAAATAGCAAACACAACCAAACAAAAAAAATGGTCAGTTCATGGTAGAGAAAGCTGCGACCATCTGAGTCTGCTGCCTACTTCCAGTAGAGAGGAGAGGGACTAAGTATTTTGTGTCATGAAGAAGGGATCAAGTCACATTGAGGACATCAGATAGCTGTCATCTTTGGCTGAAGGGTGCCTCTCCTCCCATCCACTTTTTAATGCTGTCTAGGGTTCATGGGGCCTAATGAGCCATGTTCACTGACCCTTCTTTGGTCAAAATTCATAAATCCACATGCTCAGGTCTTTTGGAGACTATATTTTCCTTTGGTTTCCACCTCTTGGATTCTATCATGGTCTCAGACTCTGATCTTGCCTTTTGCCTTAACTGAGAAGTACCATTGAGATGGCATTCTTCTCTATGAACCTGAATATTTTTCTTTCTTTCCTTTTCCTTTTAAAGATTTATTTATTTCCTTTATATATATGAGTACACTGTGACTTTCTTCAGATGCACCAAGAGAAAGCATCAAATTCTATTACAGATGGTCATGAGCCACCATGCTGTTGCTGGGACTTGAACTCAGGAACTCGGGAAGAACAACCAATGTTCTTTACTGCTAAGCCATCTCTCCAGCCCTCCTGCCCCAGTAGCTTTCAATATGCAGACATTTATTTGCTGCACTTTATCTTGGTAAACTCAAAATGGGTTTGTTTAACAAAGTCTGTAAAATGGATTTATAAACAAGTAACTATACCTCCTATTGTAGGTTCTGCTGCTTTATATAAAGAAGTCTACACATTCGAAATGCAGTATCGTGGCCGCGAACTACCAGGGTTTGTGAATTACAAAACATTTGAGAACATCATAAGAAGACAAATCAAAACCCTGGAAGAACCAGCTATGGAAATGCTTCACAAGGTCACTGGTGAGTGTTGCACAGGGTCTCACTGAAGAATGATTTTGTTGCTCTTAGCCATTTTATTTCTGGGATGGGGACACCTCAGAACTCTCTCTCAGCATGAGTTCTAGGCAGGGGCTGGGGCACAGGTTTTCTGTGACCCCAGATACTACTGTAGTGTTCAGGAATCCAACCTATTCTAACCCTGCAACAGAGTCCTGTCACCTCCTAGCCCCTTAGCTCAATCCTATAGAGACCACAGTCAGAGTCCTTCATGCAAGAGGGTGAAGCCTGGGTGTGCTTCTCTCTTCCCTGGGCAAAGAAAGGAGAATGGAGGGAAAGAGAAGGAAAGCACCCACATCCCTCACCTCTGCCCTGGTTTTGCATCTGAACAGCATGAACTCATGTTACCCCTCACCACATTAAACTGCTTCTTTCTCTCTTTAATCAGAAATTGTACGGGCATGCCTTTACAACGGTTTCTGAGAAAAATTTCTCTGAGTTTTTTAATCTCCACAGAACTACCAAGGTAAAACCAAATGTCTTATTTTTAAAGCACAATGAGTAACAGTAGAGAGTCGGTGTTTTGGATTGAGATTACTTCCGCTTTTCTGTGCTTGCTTGGGAAATGCTTAATTAGGTTCCTGCTTAAATTTTAATGATGAGGCTACTGGTGCTGTCTGACTAAAGTAGGGATGTGGACAGGAGGGTGAAGGGATGAAGGAACAGAGGGAGAGAGAATTCAGAGATTAATGCTGAAGTCCACAAATGAGTACCCTCTCAGGGAGGCTCAGAGGCCCACGTTTAGGAAGACACTCCTGACATTAAGGGAAAGGTGACAGATATGGGACTCAAGGGGGACATTAAGATGGATTGTGGGAAGTGAGAAATTTATTGGAAGAGTTGTTAGTGTTATAAGAAAACACTATACCAGTTGCTCTGAGGAAAGTTAGGCCCCAGGTCTCCAGACACCCTGACAGGGATCTGAAGAGAAATGAAACTCACAGAATGGACTCAGGCTCCCTGATAAGTCTCTGAGGGAGGAGCAACATTTCATAACCCTGTAGCCATGCTCTCTGACACCCCAGCAGGCAGAAGGAGAAGCAGTGGGGAAATGACGCCACTGGTAAGCATGAGATAACCATCAGTAGCCTTTCAGTGTCCTTTGATGTGTGCAGGGTGTCTTAGAAAAGGTATTTCCCAAAATGAGAAATCAAGGCATCTGAAAGCCTATTGAATTAGTAGGAGAGCTGATATTCTGTGAAGCAGAGGTAAGGGAAGGGCTGCTGGATTCTTGGGGCCAGATTAGCAGTGTGGTGTAGACTCCATCAGTGAGAATGCTGAATGAAAGCTCTCCTCCATGGCTGTCCTTAAGGCCGAGGACACGATGCCCATAGATGACTGTCCTAAAGTGACCCTTCTTATATCTGCACATTCTCTGGTAGAAGCTTCTTCCTTCTTTCCTGTAGATGTCGAAGCTGCTGAAATAGCAAGGACAGTAGCTGAAGAGAGTAGCAAGGGTCAGAACTGAGAGTCCACAGAGGTCCCAGCCCTTGCCTACC
Source organism: Rattus rattus (assembly GCF_011064425.1). Taxonomy (NCBI): domain Eukaryota; kingdom Metazoa; phylum Chordata; class Mammalia; order Rodentia; family Muridae; genus Rattus; species Rattus rattus. The sequence goes on along the minus strand of NC_046157.1, from coordinate 47,014,426 downwards.
TGTATCCCTTACTTCTCTACTTGTTGTGGCCAAATACCTGATAAGAACAACTTAGTAAGGGTCCATTTGCCCTCACTGTTTGAGGGGATATGGTCTGCTGTGGCCAGAAAGACAGCAGTAGGAATGGGAGGCAGATGGTCACACTTCTCAGTTCAGAAATGAACTGATATGAATGCTCATATTTAGAAGCCCAAACTATAGGATAGCACTGCCCACATTAGGCTGAGTTTTCTGTCTCATTTAAACATCTCAGGAAATACCTTCTCAGACATGATCTAATGGAGAAATCTGTGTGATTCTAAACCTAGCCAAGGAAATGAAGAGGTGATTCAGTAGTTAAGAATGCTTACTGTTGGGACTGGAGATCTGGACCTGAGTTCAAATCCCACCAACCACATGGTGACTCACAACCATCTGTAATGAGATCTGAAGACCTCTTCTTGTTTGTCTGAAGATGGCTACAGTGTATCTGCAGACATGAAATAAATAAATAAATCTTTTTTTAAAAAAAAAAAAAAGCATGCTTACTGCTCTTGGAGACGACATAGGTTCAATTCCCAGTAGCCATATTTAGTGGCTCCAATTCCAGGGGACCCAGGCCCTTTGTCGGGCCTTTGTAGTCACTTGCATGAATATGGTGCACAAACACATAACACACACACACACACACACACACACACACACACACACACACAAATATACAAACTAATCTTTAAATCCATTCAAGTTTGACCCTTGTAGCAGGGGGCTATTCATACCTAGCTCAGACCTCCCCTGATTTCCACCTTCAGCTCAGGGTACCTCTGCACAGATGAGTTGAGCAGGGGGCGGGGGCAGGGGAACAGGGGCTACTTCCAGGTACTGACTGCTTTTATTGCTGCCAAGCGACCAGATGCTTGTGGACCTGTGGAATGCCCTGTGTTCTTACCCCATGGTAAGCAAATCTTGATGACTATTGGCTTGCTCTTCTCTTTCTTTGCAGTCCAAACTTGAAGACATCAGATTAGAACAGGAAACAGAAGCAGAGAAGTCGATCCGGCTTCACTTCCAGATGGAACAAATCATCTACTGCCAGGACCAAATTTATAGGAAAGCCTTGCAGAAGGTCAGAGAGGAGGAAGCTGAGGAGGAGGAGAGGAAGCATGGCAAAAGCAGATCTTCTCAGTCCCAAAATTTACAGACCTCATCCATAGATGAGATCTTCCAGCATCTGAATGCCTACCGCCAGGTAAGTGTGTGAACACATGGAAACTGGGTTTTAGCCCATGTGTTCTCTTTGTTTCGTGTGTCTCTCTGTTTAGGGTGGAAGTCTGCAAGGGGTTTCAGGACAAGTATGTCCTACAGCTCTAGGTGAGCCTCTGGGAAGTGGTTCTAATTCATTCAAATGAACAGGAACCTTAGAGAATTAGATATCTGCCTTTTATGGTCCATGCGACCCTGGCTGTGTGGCTTAGACTCTCAAATCATCAACTTTCTTCTCTGTAAGATGTGTTTTCCCCATCCTGAGTACCAGTGATGGAGTGTAGGGCCCTTACCACAGTATTGGGAATCCATGAGCTCATCAAATAGAAGTTAGGTCCTGACACCTGTTTGGTGGGGCACACATCATGAACCCCAACTAAAAGCAGGTCCTACTCAGTCAGAGCCACAGGAAATTGAAGCACCACACAGGGGAAGTCATGGTGACCTTCTCATCAGACCTTTGACCTGATCACTGCCTACTAGATGGCCAGCCTTGTCATGTGGTCAAGCCCAATGTGCCTGCATTCTATGGCCATGCACCTATATATGATCATGTTGGCTATCTGATTCTGGGACTCTGACAAGTCCAGGGACCTCAACAATTGGGGGAGCAGGAGGTTTTTCCTTCCTGCCTGGCTTTCTCAGAGTCCATGTGTCTACTTGCCATACTGCGTGATTCAGGTCTTGTATGCAGACATCATCTCTTTCTTTTGGCCAAGGCTCTGTTCCCACCCACGGCACCCATGACTGGTTTTGTTGGGTCTCTGCCCCTTACCTCCTCACCTTACCCTTTCCCATTGCCTCAGTCTTCTGCCAGGATACTGAGGGGTCTGAGGGAGGGCTGTTCCTACCAGCATCTCACTACTCAGAGATGACATGGTATGCTCAGGCTTCCTGCACCTCCCCTCAAGCCTTTTGTGTCTCCCTCTACTAGGAGGCTCACAACCGCATCTCCAGCCACATTCCATTGATCATCCAGTATTTCATCTTGAAGATGTTTGCTGAGAAGCTGCAGAAGGGCATGCTCCAGCTCCTGCAGGACAAGGATTCCTGCAGCTGGCTCCTGAAGGAAAAGAGTGACACCAGTGAGAAGAGGAGATTCCTGAAGGAGCGGTTGGCAAGGCTGGCCCAAGCTCAACGCCGGCTAGCCAAATTCCCTGGTTAAGCTGGCCCTGGCCTTTCCTGTGTCTCCTGGATAATGATTCAGGGACAGAAGGGCTCCTGCCTTCCCTTAAGCTAACCACTACCCTTTATCCTATAATAAGTATTAGTTCTAAGATGTGAAGGAGCTTTCCATTCACTCTGAGATGATAAAGAGAAAGAGATTCTCAAAACTCAGCAGTTAGATGAGTAGGAGAAGCCACTTTGCTGATAAGACAATAGCTTCACTCTGAGTACCATTCCTATTCACCATATCCTCATTTTAGAACCCTGCCAGGAACAAGTATTTGCTGAACAAATGGGCCATGACGTTTGGGAGCTGCCTATTGCATTTCTTAATAAACTACTTTTCTATGACTCACTTCAAATTGGTGGAAGAGGGTTGCACAGGACTGCAGAGGGTGGAGGGCAAATGGGAAAAAAAGATGGGTCACTAAGGCCAACCCCGTTGAATTTGGGAACCAAGAAGGGTTTACTTCTAGGGACCACATCAAGTGAAGAGAAGCTTGGAAAGACAAACTTATCAAACACGTGCATGCTTTGTGTACATAGGCACTGGCCTGTAGGAACATAAAGCCGTCTCAGTGTGAGCAGAGCTGTGGGAGGTTCTGCATGCCCAGCTGAAAATGAATAGTAAAAATATCCAGGGTCAGACCAGGTAATCTTAGCAACCTGCAGGAGAGCTGCAGAGTCCCTCCATGGCTGGAAGAGGATAGATAAGCCTAACCCTCAGACTGACTCTCCCAGAACCCAGCTAAAATCTACACAGTACTTACACACAAACACACCGTACAACCCTTGAGTATGAGGATGAAGCATCTTCCAACACCCCTGTCCTGGAGAATGGTGTAAAGACACACAAACCCTACCCCAGACAACCTAGACACTTCCATAGGGAAATAACGTACCTCACACTGTTTCCACTCCAATAAAATCAACTAGTATTCAACACTGTTCCCAGGTTCTTTGCCCATGCACTCATGACTAACATACCTGTACCCACTCATACATCACTAAATTTCTCTCCCTCCAATACAGCTATGTGTGCAACAGGTCTGACTACCCTGAGGGAGAAGTAGACTTGGGATGGCAGAAAATATCATTTAAGACACTCCAAGTCCATTTTCACGACCATGGTCACTCACATTTGACTCAAGATAAATCTTCTCCTGTTTCCTTTGGAATAACAGTTGGGTTTTGCATCAACTTTTGCACTGAACCCAGATGGATGACTGTGAATGTATGCTCTTACACAGTAGGAGATCAGGGTATATTCCACAGAAGGACTGGGACTGAAATGCAATTTAGAAATCAGGTATGCATCCTGAATATGGGACCTCAACAATATCTCAAAGCTTTCAAGATCAGGTTTCTGTTGCCCAGGCAAGTGGGCCATCTTGACAAGGCTAGTGCTCATGGAAGAGCTGCACTCCACATTCTGTTTCTTTCCTACCAAGCACAGACAGTTTGTGATGCCTCTTGCTGGGTCATGGACTTCCAAGTCTCTACAGCATTAAAGAAGCCTTGAGAGTTCTTATCTGGGCTGTGGGAATGGGGTCTGTTCCTTCTACTGGGCTCCAGGCTTCCCATTAGCTCCTAGTCACAGAGAAGAGAGACAAAGCTGAGAGTTTCAAGGGGCCTTGGTACAATACTGTGTCCCCACTGGGAAATGTAACATTGTTAGCACTGGTTTCTTAAACTAAGAACAGTGGATAAAACCTGTCTAGATGCTGGTAACTGCCCTGTGGCAGTTGGCCTGGTGACTGAGTTGCTCAGAATGAACCTCCTGGATAATCCTCTCTATAGACCCATATAAAAGAGCTCCTGATGTAAAACTCTCCCTTGTTCCCTGCTCAAAGGCTTTATATATGACAGGAAAACCCCTAATTACTAGTTCAGAGTCTTCCATCCTTGCTGGTGACTTGGAAATTTCTGGTTTCTTTGGAGACTCAGCTGCATCATGGGTTGTTTTTCCGGAAGCTGTCTTATGAGAGGATATTCTGCTGAAGCAGACACTTGAGAGGATGTTTTGCTGAGGCAGGTACTTGAGAGGTCCTGGGGTGTTTGGAAAGAGTATAAGTAGAACCCAACAGACAGTGAACGATGCTCTTGCACTGGTTTGCCTTGCAACGCTTCACTGGTCTCTGCTGATCTTCACTTGTCCTGCCTCATAGAGAGAAATAAACTGAAGAACTTCTCATGGTATTCTGGCTGCTTTTTGCTCTTTCTGTGGACTTGTGCTAATCCAGCAGAGCCTTTCAGTTTCTACTGGATCTAGCTGCTGCTGTTGATTCACGTTTGGTGTTTGCAGAGTGGACTGGACTACTGATATCCTGACAATGAAGATGGGAATCACCCCCCAAAGAATTCCTTCTAAACAGGTTCACATCCCACCTTGTCCTATTAATCACCTTTCTCCCCTATCTTTGGTTGGTGGGCTATAAGGAAGGTTGAAGCACTTAAGAACCCTTATATTAAAGTAGGTTTTGAACAATCTAAGCCTACAGCAGGGTGGGGTGGAGTTGGTGTTCTCTCCCAGCTCCAGTGTCTGTGTTCCTTTGGATCTGAATCTTTCTTGAATGAAAGGCTTATAATTCAAAATCTATACATAGGTAATCCTCATATAACATACTTTATACATGATTCAGCTCTTCTTTAGAATATACTGTATATATAACTTTGATTCAACTGTTGTTCAAGAAAATAGATTTTTTAAAATAGCAACCATGGCTCTCCTCCATCTTGGTTGATGACCTTGTCAAGAATGAAGCAACCATGTGATTGGCAGCCATCTTTACTAAAGTTAAAAAACATATGCCATGTAACTTTACTGTCTTAAGACATGTAAAAACATGGTATAAAGCAACATTTATAAACATTTATACAACTTTTTGATCCTACTAAGCCCTCTGCTTATCATTATATCTCCTTTTAAACTAAGGAAACAACTGGCCTCTAAAATATTTTGGATTGGTATGGAATTTTTGTCTGGTGATACATTTTTAAGGGTATAAAGGTCTATTCACATGAATAAAAACTGACTTACAGCTACATATGTTTTTGTTTCAAATGTCTTTACTACATATGTCTTTACTGTTCAACACCAGGCTTCTAGAAAATTAAAGTAAGTGACAACTGTGTTTAATAAATAAGATATATTTGATAAATAAGTTTATAAATTCCTAAAATCTACTGAGGTTTACAGTAATATTCATCTAGCTTCTTTGTCTTTGCTCAGGTTGTTAAGCTTTAGCTATTTAGATAAACTGAGCTGTACAAAAAGACTATAGTATTCTATGATGGTACATTATAAAATTGTAGATTGATGTCTATATGCAGGTGAGGGCTGACCCAAGTTAAACTGAGGCCTGTAATTGGACAATGAGAAAGTGGGCCGGGCACAGAGTTTTGGTAAGGGGAGAGAGAAGAAAAAGAAAAAAGAACCAAGATGGAGGTAGAGAAGGATGACCTAGATCCGTGTGGCCTTAAATGACCATAGGTAGATATGAATATTTCTTAAGGAATGGATTTCTATAGGTCAGTCTATCTTATCTAGGTTGGTAGTTTATATCTTTATCAACTGATTGTGAATTTACTGTGTGGACATGTTGTGGATTGAGAATTTAACATAGTGTGAGGTCTGAATTGAAATTCTATGGGGACTTCCTGAAATGAGACTCATGAGGCAGTGATGGATGCAAAAGCAAGAGGAATTTAATCATTCTGGCATGTCAGGGTCCTCCCACATCAAGGGATTAAAAATAATTAAAAAATATATATTTTAATATAATAATATATTAAAATAAAAAGTAATTAATATAATCTAACTTATATATACAGTATAATCTAAAAAAGAGCTGAATTACATATATAGTATATCAGGATTAAGTATGTATAGATTTTTAATTATATTATAAGAATATAGTATTATTATATTATATAATAATATCTTATTATATAATAATATTGTATTATATATTATATATATTTATATATTCTATATATTGTGTATATTATATAATTAATATAATATTTTATTTATAGAAATAAATGTTATTATTGAGTCTTAAAATCCTAACTGATAAAAGCTATTAAGCTATAAACTGTAATACATTTAGAGACAAGCTTTATTTAGCCTCATGTATGTGTTTTCAAGGTTAAGCCTAAAATCATGTGTATTTAATAGATAATGGTCCTCATCCTCTTCAGAGATCTGCTGAATGTGGGACTTAAATTGCTTAATGACAGAGTTTTCCACTATAGAGGGAAATGTTCCTAGCAGGAACACTGTGGTCTACAAAGACTATGCATGGGGCAAAGAGAGCTCATTCTGAAGAAACAGCCAGCATGTGCGGATTCGGGGGGTGGTCAGCCATTCTTTGAAAGGGTGACCTAGACATGGGCATGGAAGCCTTCTTACAGGGAACCAGGGGAACTGTCTAGAAGAATTAGGAAATCTAAAATGTCATTGGTGGGTGCTGTAGATCACAGTGCTCAGTGGTCTGTGTGCCTATGTCATGAATGTGTAACCACTGGTTGAAATAGAGCTTCCCAACACAGATGGCCCATTCTGAGGTACAATATTTTCTCGTTTTGGTGATTATCCCCAGCCTGTTCTTTGGGAGGGGGTTTTACAATCTGTTCCTGGAGCTGGTGCCTTATGTCCTTCTTTTTGAAATCAGGCCTGGTCCTTAAATGGAGACAAATAGGGTTTATGTCATTCTTTTAAGGGAATCGACTTGAACCTATCTTTTGTAGGTCAAAGGAACTGTAGACAAGTACTAAGTTACTCCTCTGCCAGTGAAATCATGGAAACAAAGTTTTTAAGAACATAGAAACAAGGTTCTGAGAATGTAAAAACAAAGTTTTAGTAGTCAGAATGAGGAGGCCTCACTGACCAAGTTGAAGCTAATTATGACAAAACAATTAACTGCTCTTCCTACCCTTCCCTCTGGTAAAATCTGAAAACAACCACAAGATGTCACGACAACCCTGCCCGATCAACATTTCCTCCCCAAACCCTGTGGGGAAATTTCCAACTTAGCCCTTTTCCAGAGGTATTCCAAGGACAAGTGCAGGGCTAGATGAGGAAAGTGACTGACTAAGCCAAGAATAGCCCCTTGAGCAGGCCAGCCAATATCTGAAAACATCCTTTGTCCTGCGTACCACCAATGAGAATGAGCTAGCTACCCCTGTTGCTAAAGTCTGCCCTCTGTAAAGAATAAAAGATGTGTGCTTTTTGATTTCAGGGTTGACTCTCCCTGAGAGGCTGAGCAACCCCACGCATGTGAGTTCAATAAACCTCTTGCCATTGCATTGGTTCAATCGTCGATTTGTGCTCTGTGGGGTCGTGCACCTAGGCTAAGACCTTGGAGGGCTAACAAGATGAATCAATTCAAACAAGACTAGAGTATATAAAAGCAGGTTTATTGGTGTACTGCTCTTGAGCCAGTGAGAAAGATACAGAGGGTATGGGGAAGAGAGAAAAGGCATGGCTACAGAGAGAAGGAAAGGGGAAGAAGAGAGTTAAAAAGAACCCAAAATGTCTGGATTCTATAGCAAAGAGCTTCTGGGGGGAAGGGCAGCTGAGGTTCTGAGCTGGAAAGTTCAGGGTTTGTGGCAGGGTATGCCAAGTAGGGGCTGAAGGATGCTGGGAGAACCTGTGTTACCATTTTAAGTTCCACCCTGACAGTTACCTGTCAACAGCCAAGTCTGCCTGACAGTATAAAAGGGGATGCTTACTCTCTCCTCAATTTCTTGCGCTTGCTCTCTCTTTTTCTCTCACTCTTCCCCTCTTCTCCTTTGTCCCTTCTCTCCCCATTCCCCACCTCTTTCTCTCCCCATTCTTCACCTCCTTCCCCCTTCCCCAACCCCCTTCTCTCCACATGCTCATGCCAGGCCAGACTCTACTCCTGTCCTCTACTCCTCTCTTCCCTTCTCTTTTCTTCTCTCTTCTCTTCTCTTCTCTTCTCTTCTCTTCTCTTCTCTTCTCTTCTCTTCTCTTCTCTTCTCCTCTCTCTCTCTCTCTCTCTCTCTCTCTCTCTCTCTCTCTCTCTCTCTCTTTGTCTCTCTCTCTCTGCCCTACTATCCTCTGAACTCCCCATTTCCTGAATGGACTCTATTCTATACTATATTACCTGGTTTGTCAGGGGGAAGGGCTGTCTCCACTTGAGGTACCCCCCTTCCCCATACTTCTCCACACATCTGTAAAACATGATCCCCTTTCTCTTTATCTTTTTATAAATGTAAAATTGGTGCCAAAACCCAGGATGTTGGGATGGCAATTGTGGCTTGAGTCCCAAAAATCCACACCAGGCCAACATGGTCTCATGTGGAGGAGGTTTATTGGGATGTGGAGACAAGGGGGGGCAGGAGTAATAATAGAGGAAGAAGAGAGAAAAGAAGAAAGAGAAGAAGAGAGAGGGGCTGGAAAACTCTGCCTTTACTTTGAAATGTGATGTAACAGCTCCCAGGTAGAGGTGAGAGCTGAACCAAAGGTATGCTGGGAATGTATGGGTGTTGTCATGGCAACAAATGCACAGGTGACCAGGTGATGTCACTGCTGGAAGCCAAAGCAGTTCCTGATACCAACAACCTGGTAGGTAGGTTTGCTTTCCTGTGTGAAATATGCACCTTGGACCCTTGTCCCAGGTCTGAAATCCAACAAGTTTCCCCACCTCCCCCTTTCTGAGACTGGGGTCTCTCCTCCTCTCCCTGGCCTTGGAAATCCCCTCTCCTAACTACCAGAACCATGAGTCTGAAAGTTTCACACACACTGGATACAAATTTTCCTCTAAGCTCCTTAACTTTATGTTCTCTCCTAAGTCTGTTTGTCCCAGCAGATTTCAAATCAACTACAGACTGCTCCAGCAACTCACCCACCCCAGGTGTTCCTGTTGGTCTGCATACCAGGCTGTGTCCTCTGGGGATCCATGGAGATCACCTGTACTCTGGCCTGGCTGGAGCACTTAACCCAAATAACCTTTCCCTTCTTTTATACCTAGAAGCAGCCATGTCCCTCCTTTTATTTTTCTTTTTTCTTTTCCATGGAAGCAGAAGGTGTCATTTGTGTTTTAGGGGAAGGAGAAAGAGGGTACTGCTGTATGATGTGTCTCAGCTCACACTGGAAATGCTGTCCTGGTGAGTCCCGAAGTGCCCATCTCTGGGGACCACAAAGAGCTATAGCAAAATGCTTCCACTTTGTGGGTTAGATTTACTGTTACGTTATTTATTTCAAAGCCTTCTTTGAATGATGGTTCTTAAACACTCTCACCTCCCTTCTAGCCCACCACCCACGAGAGGGAGTGGAAAAGAAAAGATACAGGAGAAATGGACCTGTTCAGAAATGGTTCTTTGGAGCAGGTCCCATCTGCATTGTCAGGAAATCAGTAGTTCAGTTCACAAGAATCAGCAGCAGCAGCTCAATCAACTCACAAACAATTCACAAATATGTCAGCAGTCCAGTTCAGTAGTGTCGGGATAGCAGCAGTGGTGGCACAACTTAGTAAGGACAGCCAGGCTTCAGCTAAACCAGAATGAGCAAGCAGGGAGGGACCAGGAGGGATTCCAGGAGAAGTTCTTGACTGTACCTCTCTTAGTGAAGCAAAGATCAGCAAAGACTCGAGACCAACAAGCGTTGCACAGCTAGTTCTACCAGCAAGCCAAGCCCGGCCTCCACCACAATCCATTGGGTCCTATTTATATTCCCTCCAAAATTCACATGTCCTTCACAGGTCTTACCTCAGCCTGAAGTCATGCCTCTGCACATGCGTCTGACTTAGCAAAACTCTATGTGAATCTGCCTTAGCTGACATCAATCTGCTAATCAGCTTGAGTCTGCAGAAGCAGCAAGAAACCATAGCAAAAAACCAGAATTTTTTGGCGCATTTTTCTCTGTGGAGTTCTAACAAATGGAGCTCAACTACTCAATGTGTAGGGAACCATTGTTGTTAGTACAGAGCCCTTCATCACATGTTCTTTCACATGACTGCTTCAGCAAAACATCCTTTCACCTGTGTCTGCTTCAGTGAAACCTTCCTTCTCATGGTTGCCCCAGAAAAAACAACCCATCACAACTGACTTTCCAAAGAACCCTTAAGTTTCCACTTCAGTGGACATCCGGTCAAAGTTTATGAAAACTACACTCACCCTTTTGCTCAGTTACTTTTCTATCCTTGTAATAAAACACCATGATCAAGACAACTTGTAGAAGGAAGGGTTTATTTGTACTTAGTATTCTAGAAGGATAAGAATCCAGGTTGGGCGGCGGTTTGTAGAGGCCAAAAGCTGGACCAGCAAGCAGACTGAAAGCTCACATCATGACTACAAGCACAAAGCAATGTGAACAAGAAATATCATCGGTCATTAAACTCCCAAAGCCAGCCCAGTGACACACTTCCTTCAGCAAGATCACACCTCCCAAATTATCCAAGCAGTGCATGTTTGATTGGAGCCTCCAGTTTACTCCCTCCCAACCTCCCATGGTCCAGTAAACTCCATTCCTCCCTCTCTCTCCAATCCTACCTCTTAACTCAGAAAGCCTACAAACTGTCACCAAAAACCCAGTTCTGCATTCCTGGTAGCTATTGTAACCCCCTCCCCTGAAGTTCTTAGCCATCCATATCCTCACCTTAAGTGAGAATGCTAAGGCACAAGCCCAGTCTGTAGCAGACACATCATTTTCCTCTTGTTGAGAGCCATTCCCAAGTAAACCTGCCCTTTTAAATTTTTACTTTGGCTTGAATTGGATTATTTCATCGGTGCAGGAAACCTATTAGTGCCATCAACCTGGGGACAAGTGTTCAAATGTCCAAGTCTATGGGGGACACCTCATCTACCACCAGTGATAATCTGCCTACCTGCTGTGTATTTGGTAAGTATCTCCAGCAGTGTACTTGGTACAGAGAAAAGATGACAGGAGAAGTAGGACCTGGTGGTTACCATACCTTCCCTTTCTGGTAGGAAACTGGAAGTGAGCTCTGGCCATGTAGATGCTGGCTTCTGGCCCCTGAGTTCTCTTGGTCCACTACCTTTCATCCCATCCTCTACCACAAATGCAGAGCACACTCTGCATGTGAAAGGCCCTCAGATTAAGGAGACTCTCACTCCAGTCCTGAGTACACTCCCACCCCACAAACACACGGGACTCAGTCTTGATTTAAAAACAAGAGGTTTACTTGGGATACCAATGCATTGGGGCTCAACACGGTCCTCACGCAGGAGAGATGTGAAGAGACTCGAACAACAGAAATGTACAGCGTAAATATTCATATAAGATGACACAGTTTCATTGGCTCAGCTATTTCGGTGCCAAGGATAACTGACTAGGCAGATGTTTCTCGTCCTGGAGTTCCTGGGACAAGGCCGCAACCATATCAACACAGCCTTTTCAGTACCAGGGACATCTGACTTGATATATGTTTTCCAGACCTGGGGTTCCCAGGACAAGGACCAAGGATGTCTGACTTGTCAGATGTTTCTCTCCTGGAGTTCCCAGGACAAGGCTATAGCTATGTCAGCACAGCTATATCAGTACCAAGGACGTCTGACTTGATATAGGTTTTCCCCTCCTGGGGCACAATCTATAGTGGTCAGTCAGCTTCCCGGAGATGTTTCCTGCCTTGTAATTGCCCTGCAGTAAATACCATCTATACCATCTATCTGTTCTTATGGTCCGGCAGCTTCCTAGAGAGTGGGTGGGAAGGTGCTCTCTGTACTTTCTGGTCTATTGTCTAACGTCTACGGGCTAAGCAAGGGCCAGCTTAAAAGATTATCATTCTTAAGAAATGGCTACACTAATATCAAACAGGGATCTTTCACATGCATCTGTGCCTGTCTGCTCTGTC